>NW_028227613.1:57097-107593 GCF_978045245.1 Mus caroli
GAAAAAGTCGAAGAATAAGAAAATCACACAAGTAGGACCTCCAATATGGTGAGAACCCCTGAAAAGTCGAAAAATGAGAAAATTACAGAGTAGGACATGGAATATGGTAAGAAACCCTTTAAAAGTCGGAAAAAGAAAATCACACTGTAGGATTTGGAATATGATGAGAAAACCTGAAAAACTCAAAAAATGTGAAAATCACACTGTAGTACCTTGAATATTGTGAGAAAACACTGAAAAAGTCTAAAAATGAGAAAATCACACAGTAGGACTTGGAATATGGTGAGAAACCCTGAAACAGTCGAAAACTAAGAAAATCAAACTTGTAGTACCTGCAATATGGTGAGAAACCCTGAAAAAGTCGAAAAATGAGAAAATCACACTGTAGGATCTGCAATAGGGTGAGAAATTCTGAAAAAGTCAAAAAATGAGAAAATCACACTGTAGGACTTGGAATATGATGAGAAAACATGAAAAAAATCGAAAAAATGAGAAAATCACACTGTAGGAGCTGGAATATGGTGAGAAACCCTGAAAAGTCAAAAAATGAGAAAAATCACACTGTAGGACCTGGAATATGGTGAGAAAACATGAAAAAGTCGAAAAAGGAGAAAATAACACCCTAGGACTTGGAATATGATGAGAAAACCTGAAAAAGTCAAAAAATGAGAAAATCACACTGTAGGACTTGGAATATGGTGAGAAACCCTGAAAAAGTCAAAAAATGAGAAAATCACCCTGTAGGACTTGGAATATAGTGAAAAACCCTGAAAAAGTCAAAAAATGAGAAAAATCACACTGTAGTACATGGAATATGGTGAGAAACTCTGAAAAAGTCGCAAATTAGAAAATGACAGTGTAGGACCTGGAATATGTTGAGAAAACCTGAAATATTCGAAAAATGAGAAAATGACAATGTAGAACCTGGAGTACGGTAAGAAACCCTGAAAAAGTTTAAAAAAAGAGAAAATCACACTGTAGGACTTGGAATATGGTGAGAAACACTGAAAAAGTCAAAAAATGAGAATATCACACTGTAGTACCTGGAATATGGTGAGAAACACTAAAAAAGTATTAAAATGAGAAAATCACACAGTAGGACCTGGAATATGGTGATAAACTCTGAAATAGTCAAAAACATGAGAAAATCACGCAGTAGTACCTGGAATATGGTGAGAAACCCTGAAAAAGTCGAAAAATGAGAAAATCACGCAGTAGGACCTGGAATATGGTGAGAAACTCTGAAAAAGTCGAAAAATAAGAAATTCACACTTGTAGGACCTACAATATGGTGAGAAACCCTGAAAAAGTCCAAAAAAGAGAAAATCACACTCTAGGACTTGGAATATGATGAGAAAACCTGAAAAAGTAAAAAAATGAATAAATCACACTGTAGTACCTAGAATATGGTGAGAAATACTGAAAAAGTCTTAACGTGAGAAAATCACACAGTAGGACCTGGAATATGGTGAGAAACCCTGAAACATTTGAAAAATAAGAAAATCAAACTTGTAGTACCTGCAATATGGTGAGAAACCCTGAAAAAGTCGAAAAATGAGAAAATCACACTATAGGACATGGAATAAGATGAGAGACTGTGAAAATTTTAAAAAATGAATAAAATACACTGTAGTAGTTGGAACATGGTGAGAAACCCTGCAAAAGTCGAAAAATAAGAAATACACACTTGTAGGACCTGCAATATGGTGAGAATTACTGAAAAACTCGAAAAATGAGAAAATCACACTCTAGGACTTGGAATATGATGAGAAACCCTGAAAAAGTCGAAAAATGAGAAAATTACACTGGTGGACCTGGAATATGTTGAGAAACCCTTTAAAAGTCGAAAAAAGAGAAAGTCACCCTGTAGGACTTGGAATATGATGAGAAAACCTGAAAAAGTCAAAAAATGAGAAAATAACACTGTAGTACCTTGAATATGGTGAGAAAACACTGAAAAAGTCGAAAAATGAGAAAATCACACAGTAGGACCTGGAATATGGTGAGAAACCCTGAAGCAGTCGAAAATTAAGAAAATCAAATTTGTCGTATCTGCAATATGGTGAGAAACCCTGAAAAAGTCAAAAAATGAGAAAAATACACTGAAGGAGCTGGAATATGGTGAGAAACCCTGAAAAAGTCAAAAAATAAGAAATTCACACTTGTAGGACCTGCAATAGGGTGAGAAAAGTCGAAAAATGAGAAAATCACGCAGTAGGACCAGGAATATTGTGAGAAAACGTGAAAAAGTCTAAAAATGAGAAAAATACACTGTAGGAGCTGGAATACGGTGAGAAAACCTGAAAAAGTCGAAAAATGAGAAAATCACACTGTAGGACCTGGAATATGGTGAGAAACCCTGAAAAAGTCAAAAATGAGAAAATCAAACTGTAGGTCCTGGAATATGGTGAGAAACCCTGAAAAAGTCAAAAATGAGAAAAATCACACTGTAATACATGGAATAAGTGGAGAAACTCTGAAAGAGTCAACAAATTAGAAAAAAAACACTCTAGGACATGGAATAACATGAGAAACCCTGAAAAAGTCAAAAAATGAGAAAATCACACTGTAGGACTTGGAATATGATGAGAAACCCTAAAAAAGTCGAAAAAATGAGAAAATCACACTGTAGGACTTGGAATATGGTGAGGAACCCTGAAAAAGTCGAAAAATGAGAAAATCATGCAGTAGGACCTGGAATATGGTGAGAAAAACCTGAAAAAGTCTTAAAATGAGAAAATCACACTGTAGGACTTTGAGTAAGATGAGAAACCCTGAAAAAGTCAAAAAATGAGAAAATCACACTATAGGACTTGGAATATGGTGAGAAACCCTGAAAAAGTCAAAAAATGAGCAAATCATGCAGTAGGACCTGGAATATGGTCAGAAACACTGAAAAAGTCTAAAAATTAAAAAATCACACATTAGGACCTGGAAAATGGTGAGAATATCTGAAAAAGTCGAAAAATAAGAAATTCATACTTGTAGGACCTACAATATGATGAGAAACACTGAAAAAGTCAAAAAATGAGAAAATTACACTGTAGGACCTGGAATATTTTTGAGAAACCCTGAAAAAGTCCGAAAAGGAGAAAATCACACTCTAGGACTTGGAATAAGATGAAAAAACCTGAAAAAGTCAAAAAATGAGAAAATCATACTGTAGTACCTAGAATATGGTGAGAAACACTGAAAAAGTCTTAACGTGAGAAAATCACACAGTAGGACCTGGAATATGGTGAGAAACCCTGAAATATTTGAAAAATAAGAAAATCAAACTTGTAGTACCTGCAATATGGTGAGAAACCCTGAAAAAGTCGAAAAATGAGAAAATCACACTGTTCGACTTGGAATAAGATGAGAAACAGTGATAATTTTAAAAAATGAGAAAAATACACTGTAGTAGATGGAACATGGTGAGAAACCCTGCAAAAGTCGAAAAATAAGAAATTCACACTTGTAGGACCTGCAATATGGTGAGAATCCCTGAAAAACTCGAAAAATGAGAAAATCACACTCTAGGACTTGGAATATGATGAGAAACCCTGAAAAAGTCGAAAAATGAGAAAATCACACAGTAGGACCTGGCAATATGGTGAGAAACCCTGAAACAGTCGAAAAATAAGAAATTCAAACTTGTAGTACCCTGCAATATGGTGAGAAAACCCTGAAAAATTCGAAAAATGAGAAAATCACACTGTAGGACTTGGAATAAGATGAGAAATCATGAAAAAGTCAAAAAATGAGAGAAATACACTGTAGGAGCTGGAATATGGTGAGAAACCCCGAAAAAAGTCAAAAAAATCAGAAAATTACACTTGTAGGACCACCAATATGGGTGAGAAACACTGAAAAAGTCGAAAAATGAGAAAAATCACACTGTAGTATATGGATAATGGTGATATAATCTGAAGAAGTCAAAAAATTAGAAAAATCACACCTCTAGGACTTGGAATAAGATGAGAAACCCCGAAAAGTCAAAAAATGAGAAAATCACACTGTAGGACTTGGAATATGATGAGAAACCCTGAAAAAGTCAAAAAATGAGAAAATCACACTGTACGACTTGGAATATGGTGAGAAACCCTGAAAAAGTCGAAAAATGAGAAAATCACGCTGTAGGACCAGGAATATTGTGAGAAAACGTGAAAAAGTCTAAAAATGAGAAAAATACACTGTAGGAGCTGGAATATGGTGAGAAAACCTGATAAAGTCGAAAAATAAGAAACTCACACTTGTTTGACCTCCAATATGGTTAGAAACCCTGAAAAAGTCTTAAAATGAGAAAATCACACTGTAGGACCTGGAATATGGTGAGAAACACTGAAAAAGTCAAAAAATGAGAAAATCACACTTTAGGACTTGGAATATAATGAGAAACCCATAAAAGTCAAAAAATGAGAAAATCACGCTGTAGGGTTGGAATATGGTGAGAAAAACTGAAAAAGTCGAAAAAAGAAAAAAATCACGCATTAGGAGCGGCAATTTGGTGAGAAATACTGAAAAAGGCTTAAAATGAGAAAATCACACTGTAGGACCTGGAATATGGTGAGAAACCCTGAAAAAGTAAAAAAATGAGAAAAATCACACTGTAATACATGGAGTAAGTGGAGAAACTCTGAAAGAGTCAACAAATTAGAAAAATAACACTCTAGGACATGGAATAAGATGAGAAACCCTGAAAAAGTCAAAAAATGAGAAAATCACACTGTAGGACTTGGAATATGATGAGAAACCCTAAAAAAGTCGAAAAATGAGAAAATCACACTGTAGGACTTGGAATATGGTGAGGAACCCTGAAAAAGTCGAAAAATAAGAAAATCATGCAGTAGGACCTGGAATATGGTGAGAAACCCTGAAAAAGTCTTAAAATGAGAAAATCACACTGTAGGACCTGGAATATGGTGAGAAACCCTGAAAAAGTCAAAAAAAGAGAAAAACACACTCTAAAACTCGGAATATGATGAGAAACCCTGAAAAAGTAAAAAAATGAGAAAATCACACTGTAGGACCTGGAATATGGTGAGAAACCCTGAAAAAGTCAAAAAAAGAGAAAAACACACTCTAGGACTTGGAATATGATGAGAAACCCTGAAAAAGTAAAAAAATGAGAAAATCACACTGTAGGATCTGGAATATGGTGAGAAACCCTGAAAAAGTCAAAAAATGAGAAAATCAAACTGTAGGTCCTGGAATAAGGTGAGAAACCCTGAAAAAGTCCAAAACTGAGAAAAATCACACTGTAATACATGGAATAAGTGGAGAAACTCTGAAAGAGTCGACAAATTAGAAAAATAACACTCTAGGACATGGAATAATATGAGAAACCCTGAAAAAGTCAAAAAATGAGAAAATCACACTGTAGGACTTGGAATATGATGAGAAACCCTAAAAAGTCGAAAAATGAGAAAATCACACTGTAGGACCTGGAATATGGTGAGAAACCCTGAAAAAGTCAAAAAATGAGAAAATCATGCAGTAGGACCTGGAATATAGTGAGAAACCCTGAAAAAGTCTTAAAATGAGAAAATCACACTGTAGGACCTGGAATATTGTGAGAAACCCTGAAAAAGTCAAAAAAAGAGAAAAACACACTCTAGGACTTGGAATATGATGAGAAACCCTGAAAAAGTAAAAAAATGAGAAAATCACACTGTAGGACCTGGAATATGGTGAGAAACCCTGAAAAAGTCAAAAAAAGAGAAAAACACACTCTAGGACTTGGAATATGATGAGAAACCCTGAAAAAGTAAAAAAATGAGAAAATCACACTGTAGGACCTGGAATATGGTGAGAAAACCTGAAAAAGTCAAAAAATGAGAAAATCAAACTGTAGGACTTGGAGTAAGATGAGAAACCCTTAAAAGTCAAAAAATGAGAAAATCACACTGTAGGACCTGGAATATGGTGAGAAACCCTGAAAAAGTCGAAAAATGAGAAAATCATGCAGTAGGACCTGGAATATGGTGAGAAACCCTGAAAAAGTCAAAAAATGAGAAAATCACACAGTAGGACCTGCAATATGGTGAGAAACCCTGAAAAAGTTGAAAAATGAGAAAATCACACTGTAGGACTTGGAATAATATGAGAAACCGTGAAAAAGACAAAAAATGACAAAAATACACTGTAGGAGCTGGAATATGGTGAGAAACCCTGAAAAAGTCCAACAATAAGAAATTCACACTTGTAGGACCTGCAATATGGTGAGAAACCCATAAAAGTCAAAAAATGAGAAAATCACACTGTAGGACTTGGAGTAAGATGAGAAACCCTGAAAAAGTCAAAAAATGAGAAAATCACCATATAGGACTTGAAATATGGTGAGAAACCCTGAAAAAGTAAAAAATGAGCAAAATATGCAGTAGGACCTGGAATATGGTGAGAAACACTGAAAAAGTCTTAACATGAGAACAATCATACTGTAGGACCTGGAATATGGTCAGAAACACTGAAAATGTCTAAAAATGAGAAAATCACACATTAGGACCTGGAATATGGTGATAAACTCTGAAAAAGTCAAAAAAATGAGAAAATTACAGTGTAGGACCTGGAATATTTTTTGAGAAACCCTGAAAAAGTCCGAAAAAGAGAAAATCACACTCTAGGACTTGGAATAGGATGAGAAAACCTGAAAAAGTCAAAAAATGAGAAAATCAAACTGTAGGTCCTGGAATAAGGTGAGAAACCCTGAAAAAGTCCAAAACTGAGAAAAATCACACTGTAATACATGGAATAAGTGGAGAAACTCTGAAAGAGTCGACAAATTAGAAAAATAACACTCTAGGACATGGAATAATATGAGAAACCCTGAAAAAGTCAAAAAATGAGAAAATCACACTGTAGGACTTGGAATATGATGAGAAACCCTAAAAAGTCGAAAAATGAGAAAATCACACTGTAGGACCTGGAATATGGTGAGAAACCCTGAAAAAGTCAAAAAATGAGAAAATCATGCAGTAGGACCTGGAATATGGTGAGAAACCCTGAAAAAGTCTTAAAATGAGAAAATCACACTGTAGGACCTGGAATATGGTGAGAAACCCTGAAAAAGTCAAAAAAAGAGAAAAACACACTCTAGGACTTGGAATATGATGAGAAACCCTGAAAAAGTAAAAAAATGAGAAAATCACACTGTAGGACCTGGAATATGGTGAGAAACCCTGAAAAAGTCAAAAAAAGAGAAAAACACACTCTAGGACTTGGAATATGATGAGAAACCCTGAAAAAGTAAAAAAATGAGAAAATCACACTGTAGGACCTGGAATATGGTGAGAAACCCTGAAAAAGTCAAAAAAAGAGAAAAACACACTCTAGGACTTGGAATATGATGAGAAACCCTGAAAAAGTAAAAAAATGAGAAAATCACACTGTAGGACCTGGAATATGGTGAGAAACCCTGAAAAAGTCAAAAAATGAGAAAATCAAACTGTAGGTCCTGGAATAAGGTGAGAAACCCTGAAAAAGTCCAAAACTGAGAAAAATCACACTGTAATACATGGAATAAGTGGAGAAACTCTGAAAGAGTCGACAAATTAGAAAAATAACACTCTAGGACATGGAATAATATGAGAAACCCTGAAAAAGTCAAAAAATGAGAAAATCACACTGTAGGACTTGGAATATGATGAGAAACCCTAAAAAGTCGAAAAATGAGAAAATCACACTGTAGGACCTGGAATATGGTGAGAAACCCTGAAAAAGTAAAAAAATGAGAAAATCATGCAGTAGGACCTGGAATATGGTGAGAAACCCTGAAAAAGTCTTAAAATGAGAAAATCACACTGTAGGACCTGGAATATGGTGAGAAACCCTGAAAAAGTCAAAAAATGAGAAAATCAAACTGTAGGTCCTGGAATAAGGTGAGAAACCCTGAAAAAGTCCAAAACTGAGAAAAATCACACTGTAATACATGGAATAAGTGGAGGAACTCTGAAAGAGTCGACAAATTAGAAAAATAACACTCTAGGACATGGAATAATATGAGAAACCCTGAAAAAGTCAAAAAATGAGAAAATCACACTGTAGGACTTGGAATATGATGAGAAACCCTAAAAAGTCGAAAAATGAGAAAATCACACTGTAGGACCTGGAATATGGTGAGAAACCCTGAAAAAGTCAAAAAATGAGAAAATCATGCAGTAGGACCTGGAATATGGTGAGAAACCCTGAAAAAGTCTTAAAATGAGAAAATCACACTGTAGGACCTGGAATATGGTGAGAAACCCTGAAAAAGTCAAAAAAAGAGAAAAACACACTCTAGGACTTGGAATATGATGAGAAACCCTGAAAAAGTAAAAAAATGAGAAAATCACACTGTAGGACCTGGAATATGGTGAGAAACCCTGAAAAAGTCAAAAAAAGAGAAAAACACACTCTAGGACTTGGAATATGATGAGAAACCCTGAAAAAGTAAAAAAATGAGAAAATCACAGTGTAGGACCTGGAATATGGTGAGAAACCCTGAAAAAGTCAAAAAATGAGAAAATCAAACTGTAGGTCCTGGAATAAGGTGAGAAACCCTGAAAAAGTCCAAAACTGAGAAAAATCACACTGTAATACATGGAATAAGTGGAGAAACTCTGAAAGAGTCGACAAATTAGAAAAATAACACTCTAGGACATGGAATAATATGAGAAACCCTGAAAAAGTCAAAAAATGAGAAAATCACACTGTAGGACTTGGAATATGATGAGAAACCCTAAAAAGTCGAAAAATGAGAAAATCACACTGTAGGACCTGGAATATGGTGAGAAACCCTGAAAAAGTAAAAAAATGAGAAAATCATGCAGTAGGACCTGGAATATGGTGAGAAACCCTGAAAAAGTCTTAAAATGAGAAAATCACACTGTAGGACCTGGAATATGGTGAGAAACCCTGAAAAAGTCAAAAAATGAGAAAATCAAACTGTAGGTCCTGGAATAAGGTGAGAAACCCTGAAAAAGTCCAAAACTGAGAAAAATCACATTGTAATACATGGAATAAGTGGAGAAACTCTGAAAGAGTCGACAAATTAGAAAAATAACACTCTAGGACATGGAATAATATGAGAAACCCTGAAAAAGTCAAAAAATGAGAAAATCACACTGTACGACTTGGAATATGGTGAGAAACCCTGAAAAAGTCGAAAAATGAGAAAATCATGCAGTAGGACCTGGAATATGGTGAGAAACCCTGAAAAAGTCAAAAAATGAGAAAATCACACAGTAGGACCTGCAATATGTTGAGAAACCCTGAAAAAGTTGAAAAATGAGAAAATCACACTGTAGGACTTGGAATAAGATGAGAAACCGTGAAAAAGACAAAAAATGACAAAAATACACTGTAGAGCTGGAATATGGTGAGAAACCCTGAAAAAGTCCAACAATAAGAAATTCACACTTGTAGGACCTGCAATATGGTGAGAAACCCATAAAAGTCAAAAAATGAGAAAATCACACTGTAGTACTTGGAGTAAGATGAGAAACCCTGAAAAAGTCAAAAAATGAGAAAATCACCATATAGGACTTGAAATATGGTGAGAAACCCTGAAAAAGTAAAAAATGAGCAAAATATGCAGTAGGACCTGGAATATGGTGAGAAACACTGAAAAAGTCTTAACATGAGAACATCATACTGTAGGACCTGGAATATGGTCAGAAACACTGAAAATGTCTAAAAATGAGAAAATCACACATTAGGACCTAGAATATGGTGATAAACTCTGAAAAAAATGAGAAAATTACAGTGTAGGACCTGGAATATTTTTTGAGAAAGCCTGAAAAAGTCCGAAAAAGAGAAAATCACACTCTAGGACTTGGAATAGGATGAGAAAACCTGAAAAAGTCAAAAAATGAGAAAATCACACTGTAGTACCTAGAATATGGTGAGAAACACTGAAAAAGTCTTAACGTGAGAAAATCACACAGTAGGACCTGGAATGTGGTGAGAAACCCTGAAATATTTGAAAAATAAGAAAATCAAACTTGTAGTACCTGCAATATGGTGAGAAACCCTGAAAAAGTCGAAAAATGAGAAAATCACACTGTTCGACTTGGAATAAGATGAGAAACCGTGAAAATTTTAAAAAATGAGAAAAATACACTGTAGTAGATGGAACATGGTGAGAAACCCTGCAAAAGTCGAAAAATAAGAAATTCACACTTGTAGGACCTGTAATATGGTGAGAATCCCTGAAAAACTCGAAAAATGAGAAAATCACACTCTAGGACTTGGAATATGATGAGAAACCCTGAAAAAGTCGAAAAATGAGAAAATCAAACAGTAGGACCTGGATTATGGTGAGAAACCCTGAAACAGTCGAAAAATAAGAAATTCAAACTTGTAGTACCTGCAATATGGTGAGAAACCCTGAAAAATTCGAAAAATGAGAAAATCACACTGTAGGACTTGGAATAAGATGAGAAATCATGAAAAAGTCAAAAAATGAGAGAAATACACTGTAGGAGCTGGAATATGGTGAGAAACCCCGAAAAAGTCGAAAAATAAGAAAATTACACTTGTAGGACCACCAATATGGTGAGAAACCCTGAAAAAGTCGAAAAATGAGAAAATCACACACTAGGACCCAGAATATGGTGAGAAACCCTGAAAAAGTTGAAAAATGAGAATATCAAACTGTAGGACCTGGAATATGGTGAGAAACACTGAAAAAGTCAAAAAATGAGAAAATCACACTTTAGGACATGGAATATGATGAGAAAACCTGAAAAAGTAAAAAAATGAGAAAAATCACACTGTAATACATGGAGTAAGTGGAGAAACTCTGAAAGAGTCAACAAATTAGAAAAATAACACTCTAGGACATGGAATAAGATGAGAAACCCTGAAAAAGTCAAAAAATGAGAAAATCACACTGTAGGAATTGGAATATGATGAGAAACCCTAAAAAAGTCGAAAAATGAGAAAATCACACTGTAGGACTTGGAATATGGTGAGAAACCCTGAAAAAGTCGAAAAATGAGAAAATCATGCAGTAGGGCCTGGAATATGGTGAGAAACCCTGAAAAAGTCAAAAAATGAGAAAATCACACAGTAGGACCTGCAATATGGTGAGAAACCCTGAAAAAGTTGAAAAATGAGAAAATCACACTGTAGGACTTGGAATATGATGAGAAACCCTGAAAAAGTCAAAAAATGAGAAAATCACACTGTACGACTTGGAATATGGTGAGAAACCCTGAAAAAGTCGAAAAATGAGAAAATCATGCAGTAGGACCTGGAATATGGTGAGAAACCCTGAAAAAGTCGATAAATGAGAAAATCACACTGTTCGACTTTGAATAAGATGAGAGACCGTGAAAATTTTAAAAAATGAGAAAAATACACTGTAGTAGCTGGAACATGGTGAGAAACCCTGCAAAAGTCGAAAAATAAGAAATTCACACTTTTAGGACCTGCAATATGGTGAGAATCCCTGAAAAAGTCGAAAAATGAGAAAATCACACTCTAGGAATTGGAATATGATGAGAAACCCTGAAAAAGTCGAAAAATGATAAAATAACACAGTAGGAGCTGCAATATGGTGAGAAACCCTGAAACAGTCAAAAAATAAGAAAATCAAACTTGTAGTACCTGCAATATGGTGAGAAAACCTGAAAAAAGAAAGAAAGAAAGAAAGAAAGAAAGAAAGAAAGAAAGAAAGAAAGAAAGAAAGCAAGGAGAATAAAAAGTTTTTATAAAAGTTTTATAAAAAGTGTTAAAGTTTTTAAAAATTAAAAAAAAAAATTACCAGATCACCATCAAGCACACACAGCATTGGCTGTCTTCAGGTGTATCCTTTCAGCCTCCAAAACAAAAAGCAATGGCTGTCTGTCTTCAGGTGTATCCTATTCTCGAGTCTTACTTCCAACCTGAGTGCTGGGCTGAGCTGCCTCATTATGTAATTGTAAACCTTCCTTGGTTTGTCTTTTCCATTTCTAAGACTAACAGGCCTTTTTCTATTTAGAGAATATGCTCATGACTGTCCTTTAGATATAGTAAATATAACTGTTGCTCATAAAACTTGTTTTCTAGGAATTTTTAAAGGGCAATGGCAGAGTTTATTTATAAAAAATATTTTGCATTTATTTATTTGTGTGAGTGATGAAGCTCAGGTCTTCAAACTCGTCAGGAGTTATGATTACCTCCCCTCTCTCTCACCCCCTCTTTCTCCTCTCTCTCAATGATCAATTTTATTTTTAGTGTAAGAATGTTTTGCATGTGTATGCTGTGCCCACAGACTCCAGAACAGAGTATTAGATCCCCTGGAACTGGAGATGGGCCACCATATATATATACTGGTAATTGAGCCCAGGTTCTCTGGAAGAGGAGACAATGCTCTTAATTGTTGAGTCCTCTCTGTAGCCACATCTTTCATTCTTTTTTTTTTTTTTGAGTATATGTGAGGCTGTGTTTATATACATCATATGCAGACAATAAGAATGATTTAGATTCTTCAGCATCTGACACACTCTTCTGGAGTGTCTGAACATAGCTACAGCATACTTAAATATAATAAATAAATAAATCTTTAAAAAGAAAAGGAAAAGTAAAAAAGAAAGAACAGGCCTGCCATATGCATGTTCATAGAGGAAAATGGAAGAGACCCCAATCTAACCTCAGCAGGGTGCTTCCTTCTGGATGGTAGCTCACAGTTTCATCCCAGCAAGACAGGCAAATCACTGAGTTCAAGGACAGTAAGGTTCAGGACAGCCAAGGTTAGGAAGGAAAAGGGTCTATGTTGAGAATACAAACCGACAAAACAACAACTAGGAAAAAGAAGTGACAATGTAACTTGGGGTAGGGTACCAACAAGAGAAAGCTTTCTGTTACCACTTACAAACCCCAGTAGCCTTGCACCCTTCTGCCCAGGTCCCTGCCTTCCTTTCTAGGCATTCTAAGGATGCCAGGGGGTGGGGGAATCCAGATTAACTTTTTTAATATCAAAGACTTGGTCTTCGATGTCTATAGGAAGCCCTTCTCAGTGCCTTTAACTACCACTGAACTTTCAGGGCTGTGACTCAACTGTAACAAGGAACAGGGCTAAGAACCTGCAGCCTTTGAAAACAACTATTTTTTTAAAGTGGGGGACACAAATCAGCAGTAGAAGCCCTCAGGTTCAGCCATAATACTTGTTAGGGAAAGAGCCTCAATGTCCGGAGCTGAGGTCTCATGGGTGAACTGCTTCAAGCTCTGAGTATCATTGAAAGAAAGAAAAGATATCATGTGGTTGCTTAATTTATTTATTTTATTATTTCTATTTTTTGTTTTCTTTTGTTTTGTTTTAGAAAAGGCCTCAGTCTGTAGCTATGGCTGACCTAGGACAGACTACATGTGTTAATTAGGGTTTCACAGCTGAGAAACAGACCATACCTATGTAAGACTTAGAAAACCCAACAGTCAGTGGTGGCTCGAGCTCTTAATGAGAGCACTCTGGAGGCAGAGGCAGTCAGTTTCTGAGTTTGAGGCCAGCCTGGTTAAAGACAGGGATAGGCAGGGCTAGGCAAGGCAGGGCTAGGCTAGGAAAGGGGCTAGGCTAGGCTAGGCAAGAGGCTAGGCTAGGCTAGGCAAGGGGCTAGGCTAGGCTAGGCTAGGCAAGGGGCTAGGCAAGACAGAAAGACAAGTATGGCACGCCTGGTGGTTTTTCTTTCTTTCTTTTCCTTTTTAATAATGTTTATTTATTTATTTATTTATTTATTTATTTATTTATTTATTTATTTATTTATTAGATATAAGTACACAGTAGCTGTCTTCAGACACTCCAGAAGAGAGTGTCAGATTCTGGAGAATCTAAATCCCTCTTATGGGCCTCATATGATGTACATAAACACAGCCTCACATATACTTCTAAAAATTTAAAGATGTGTGGGGCCACTGAACGGGCTCAACAATTAACAGCATTGTCTCCTCTTCCAGAGAACCTGGGATCAACTACCAGCCACTATATGGTGGCCCATTTCCAGTTCCAGGGGATCAGACAGACAGACAGACAAACAGTCAAGGATGGCAGGCCTGCCTGGTTTTTCTTTCTTTCTTATCCTTTTTAAAAAAATGTTTATTTATTTATTTATGTATTTATTATATATAAGTACACTGTAGCTGTCTTCAGACACTCCAGAAGAGGGTGTCAGATTCTGGAGAATCTAAATCCTTCTTATGGTCTCCATATGATGTACATAAACACAGCCTCACATACATTTCTAAAAATTTAAAGATGTGTGGGGCCACTGAAAGGGCTCAATAATTAACAGCATTGTCTCCTCTTCCAGAGAACCTGGGATGAACTACCAGCAACTATATGGTGGCCCATCTCCAGTTCCAGGGGATCAGACAGAGAGACAGACATACACACAGATAGAGATAAGGATGGAGGCCTGCCTGGTCTTTCTTTCTTTCTTATTCTTTTAAGAAATGTTTATTTATTTATTTATGTATTTATTAGATATGGGTACACTGTAGCTGTCTTCAGACACTCCATTAGAGTGTGTCAGATTCTGGAGAATCTAAATCCCTCTTATGGTCTGCATATGATGTACATAAACACAGCCTCACATATACTTCTCAAAATTTAAAGATGGATGGGGCCACTCAAATGGCTCAACAATTAACAGCATTGTCTCCTCTTCCAGAGAACCTGGGAGCAACTATCAGACACTATTGTGGCCCATCTCCAGTTCCAGAAGATCAGACAGACAGACAGACAGACAGACAGACAGACAGACAGACAGAGATAAGGATGGCAGGCCTGCCTGGTCTTTCTTTTTTTCTTATCATTTTTAAAAAAATGTTTATTTATTTATTTTTTATTTATTTATTTATGTATTTATTAGATATAAGTACACTGTATCTGTCTTCAGACACTCCAGAAGAGGGTGTAGGATTCTGGAGAATCTAAATCCCTCTTATGGTCTGCATATGATGTACATAAACACAGCCTCACATATACTTCTAAAAATTTAAAGATGTGTGGGGCCACTGAAAGGGCTCAACAATTAACAGCATTGTCTCCTCTTCCAGAGAACCTGGGATAAACTACCAGCAACTATATGGTGGCCCATCTCCAGTTCCAGGGGATCAGACAGACAGACAGAGATAAGGATGGCAGGCCTGCCTGGTCTTTCTCTCTTTCTTAACTTTGTAAAAAAATGTTTATTTATTTATTTATTTATTTACGTATGTATTTATTATATATAAGTACACTGTAGCTGTCTTCAGACACTCCAGAAGAGGGTGTCAGATTCTGGAGAATATAAATCCCTCTTATGGTCTGCATATGATGGACATAAACACAGATTCACATACACTTCTAAAAATTTCAAGATGGGTGGGGCCACTGAAAGGGCTCAACAATTAACAGCATTGTCTCTTCTTCCAGATAACCTGGGATCAACTACCAGCAACTATATGGTGGCCCATCTCCAGTTCCAGGGGATCAGACAGACAGACAGACAGACAGACAGAGATAAGTAGGGCAGGTCTGCCTGGTCTTTCTTTCTTTCTTATCCTTTTCAAATAATGTTTATTTATTTATATATATATTTATTTATTTATTTATGTATTTATTAGATATAAGTACACTGTAGTTGTCTTCAGACACTCCAGAAGAGGGTGTCAGATTCTGCAGAATCTAAATCCCTCTTATGGTCTACATATGATGTACATAAACACAGCCTAACATATACTTCTAAAAATTTAAAGATAGGTGGAGCCACTGAAAGGGCTCAACAATTAACAGCATTGTCTCCTCTTCCAGAGAACCTGGGATCAACTAACAGCAACTATATGGTGGCCCTCTCCAGTTCCAAGGGATCAGACAGACAGACAGACAGATTGACAGAGTTAAGGATGGCAGGCCTGCCTGGTCTTTCTTTCTTTCATATCCTTTTAAAAAAATGTTTATTTATTTATTTATATGTTTATTAGATATAAGTACACTGTAGCCGTCTTCAGACACTCCAGAAGAAGGTGTCAGATTCTGAAGAATCTAAATCCCTCTTATGGTCTGCATATGATGTACATAAACACAGCCTCACATTTACTTCTTAAAATTTAAAGGTGGGGGGGGGCACTGAAAGGGCTCAGCAATTAACAGCATTGTCTCCTCTTCCAGAGAACCTGGGATCAACTAGCTGCAACTATATGGTGGCCCATCTCCACTCCCAGGGGATCAGACAAACAGACAGACAGACAAGGATAAGGATGGCAGGCCTGCCTGGTCTTTCTTTCTTTCTTTCTTATCCTTTTTAAAAAATGTTTATTTATTTATGTATTTATTAGATATAAGAACACTATAGCTGTCTTCAGACACTCCAGAAGAGGGTGTCAGATTCTGGAGAATCTAAATCCCTCTTATGGTCTGCATATGATGTACATAAACACAGCCTCACATATAGTACTAAAAATTTAAAGACAGGTGGGGCCACTGAAAGCGCTCAACAATTAACAGCATTGTCATCTCTTCCAGAGAACCTGGGATCAACTACCAGCACCTATATGGTGGCCCATCTCCAGTTCCAGGGGATCAGAACGACAGACAGACAGACAGACAGAGAAAAGGATGGCAGGCTGCCTGGTCTTTCTTTCTTTCTTATCTGGTTTAAATAATGTTTATTTATTTATTTATTCATTTATTTATTTATTTATTAGATATAAGTACACTGTTGCTGTCTTCAGACACTCCAGAAGAGGGTGTCAGATGCTGGAGAATCTAAATCCCTCTTATGGTCTGCATATGATGTACATAAACACAGCCTCACATATACTTCTAAATATTTAAAGAAGTGTGGGGCCACTGAAAGGGCTCAACAATTAACAGCATTGTCTCCTCTTCCAGAGAACCTTGGATCAACTACCAGCAACTATATGGTGGCCCATCTCCAGTTCCAGGGGATCAGACAGACAGACAGACAGACAGAGATAAGGATGGCAGGCCTGCCTGGTCTTACTTTCTTTCTTATCCTTTTTAAAAAATGTTTATTTATTTCTTTCTTTATTTATTTATGTATTTATTATATATAAGTACACTGTAGCTGTCTTCAGACACTCCAGTAGAGGGTGTCAGATTCTGGAGAATCTAAATCCTCTTATAATCTGAATATGATGTACATAAACACAGCCTCACATATACTTCTAAATATTTAAAGAAGTGTGGGGCCACTGAAAGGGCTCAACAATTAACAGCATTGTCTCCTCTTCCAGAGAACCTGGTATAAACTACCAGCAACACTATGGTGGCCCATCTCCAGTTCCAGGGGATCAGACAGACAGACAGACAGACAGAGATAAGGGCGGCAGGCCTGCCTGGTCTTTCTTACTTTCTTATCCTTTTTAAAAAATGTTTATTTATTTATTTATTTATTTATTTATTTATTTATTTATTTATTTATTCATTTGTTTATTTATTTATGTATTTATTAGATATAAGTACACTGTAGCTGTCTTCAGACACTCCAGAAGAGGGTGTCAGATTCTAGAGAATCTAAATCCCTCTTATGGTGTGCATATGATGTACATAAGCACAGCCTCACATTTTCTTCTAAAAATTTAAAGATGGGTGGGGCCCCAGAAATGGCTCAACAATTAACAGCATTGCCTCTTCTTCCAGAGAACCTTGGATAAACTACCAGCAACTATATGGTGGCCCATCACCAGTTCCAGGGTATCAGACAGTCAGACAGAGAGACAGAGATAAGGAACGGAGGCCTGCCTGGTCTTCCTTTCTTTCTTATACTTTTAAAAAAATGTTTGTTTATTTATTTATTTATTTATTTATTTATTTATTTATTTATTTATTAGATATAAGTACACTGTAGCTGACTTCAGACACTCTAGAAGAGGGTGTCATCTTCTGGAGAATCTAAATCCCTCTTATGGTCTGCATATGATGTACATAAACACAGCCTCACATATACTTCTAAAAATTTAAAGATGGGTGGGCCCACTGAAAGGGCTCAACAATTAACAGCATTGTCTCCTCTTCCAGAGAACGTGGGATCAACTACCAGCAACTATATGGTGGCCCATCTCAAGTTGCAGGGGATCAGACAGACAGACAGACAGACAGACAGAGATAAGGATGGCAGTCCTGCCTGATTTTTCTTTCTTTCTTATCCTTTTTAAAAATGTTTATTTATTTATTTATTCATTTATTCATTTATTTATTTATGTATTTATTAGATATATGTACACTGTAGCTGTCTTCAGACTCTCCAGAAGAGGGTGTCAGATTCTGGAGAATCTATATCCCTCTTATGGTCTGCATATGATGTACATAAACACAGCCTCACATATACTTCAAAAAATTTAAAGATGGGTGGGGCCACTGAAAGGGCTCAACAATTAACAGCATTGTCTCCTCTTCCAGAGGACCTGGGATCAACTACCAGCAGCTATATTGTGGCCCATCTCCAGTTCCAGGGGATCTGACAGACATACATACAGACAGACAGACATGGATTGCAGGACTGCCTGGTTTTTCTTTCTTTCTTATACATTTTAAAATTTTTTATTTATTTATATATGTATTTATTAGATATAAGTACACTGTAGCTGTCTTCAGACACTTCAGAAGAGGGTGTCATATTCTGGAGAATCTAAATCCCTCTTATGTTCTGCATATGATGTACATAAACACAGCCTCACATATACTTCTAAAAATTTAAAGATGTGTGGGGCCACTGAAACGGCTCAACAATTAACAGCATTGTCTCCTCTACCAGAGAACCTGGGATCAAATACCAGCAACTATATGGTGGCCCATCTCCAGTTCCAGGGGATCAGGCAGACAAAGAGACAGACAGACAAGGGTGGCAGGCCTCCCTGGTTTTTCTTTCTTTCTTATCGTTTTTTAAAAATATTTATTTATTTATTTATTTATTTTTGTATTTATTAGATATAAGTACACTGTAGCTGTCTTCAGACACTCCAGAAGAGGGTGTCAGATTCTGGAGAATATAAATCCCTCTTATGGTCTGCATATGATGGACATAAACACAGCCTCATATTTTCTTCTAAAAATTTAAAGATGGGTGGGGCCCCAGAAATGGCTCAACAATTAACAGCATTGCCTCTTCTTCCAGAGAACCTTGGCAAACTACCAGCAACTATATGGTGGCCCATCTCCACTTCCAGGGTATCAGACAGTCAGACAGAGAGACAGAGATAAGGATGGAGGCCTGCCTGGTCTTTCTTTCTTTCTTATACTTTTAAAAAAATGTTTATTTATTTATTTATTTATTTATTTATTTAATTATTCATTTGTTTATTTATTTATGTATTTATTAGATATAAGTACACTGTAGCTGTCTTCAGACACTCCAGAAGAGGGTGTCAGATTCTAGAGAATCTAAATCCCTCTTATGGTGTGCATATGATGTACATAAGCACAGCCTCACATTTTCTTCTAAAAATTTAAAGATGGGTGGGGCCCCAGCAATGGCTCAACAATTAACAGCATTGCCTCTTCTTCCAGAGAACCTTGGATAAACTACCAGCAACTATATGGTGGCCCATCACCAGTTCCAGGGTATCAGACAGTCAGACAGAGAGACAGAGATAAGGAACG
Source organism: Mus caroli (assembly GCF_978045245.1). Lineage (NCBI taxonomy): Eukaryota > Metazoa > Chordata > Mammalia > Rodentia > Muridae > Mus > Mus caroli. The sequence goes on from NW_028227613.1 coordinate 76,638, forward strand.
GAGGCCTGCCTGGTCTTCCTTTCTTTCTTATACTTTTAAAAAAATGTTTGTTTATTTATTTATTTATTTATTTATTTATTTATTTATTTATTTATTAGATATAAGTACACTGTAGCTGACTTCAGACACTCTAGAAGAGGGTGTCATCTTCTGGAGAATCTAAATCCCTCTTATGGTCTGCATATGATGTACATAAACACAGCCTCACATATACTTCTAAAAATTTAAAGATGGGTGGGCCCACTGAAAGGGCTCAACAATTAACAGCATTGTCTCCTCTTCCAGAGAACGTGGGATCAACTACCAGCAACTATATGGTGGCCCATCTCAAGTTGCAGGGGATCAGACAGACAGACAGACAGACAGACAGAGATAAGGATGGCAGTCCTGCCTGATTTTTCTTTCTTTCTTATCCTTTTTAAAAATGTTTATTTATTTATTTATTCATTTATTCATTTATTTATTTATGTATTTATTAGATATATGTACACTGTAGCTGTCTTCAGACTCTCCAGAAGAGGGTGTCAGATTCTGGAGAATCTATATCCCTCTTATGGTCTGCATATGATGTACATAAACACAGCCTCACATATACTTCAAAAAATTTAAAGATGGGTGGGGCCACTGAAAGGGCTCAACAATTAACAGCATTGTCTCCTCTTCCAGAGGACCTGGGATCAACTACCAGCAGCTATATTGTGGCCCATCTCCAGTTCCAGGGGATCTGACAGACATACATACAGACAGACAGACATGGATTGCAGGACTGCCTGGTTTTTCTTTCTTTCTTATACATTTTAAAATTTTTTATTTATTTATATATGTATTTATTAGATATAAGTACACTGTAGCTGTCTTCAGACACTTCAGAAGAGGGTGTCATATTCTGGAGAATCTAAATCCCTCTTATGTTCTGCATATGATGTACATAAACACAGCCTCACATATACTTCTAAAAATTTAAAGATGTGTGGGGCCACTGAAACGGCTCAACAATTAACAGCATTGTCTCCTCTACCAGAGAACCTGGGATCAAATACCAGCAACTATATGGTGGCCCATCTCCAGTTCCAGGGGATCAGGCAGACAAAGAGACAGACAGACAAGGGTGGCAGGCCTCCCTGGTTTTTCTTTCTTTCTTATCGTTTTTAAAAAATATTTATTTATTTATTTATTTTTGTATTTATTAGATATAAGTACACTGTAGCTGTCTTCAGACACTCCAGAAGAGGGTGTCAGATTCTGGAGAATATAAATCCCTCTTATGGTCTGCATATGATGGACATAAACACAGCCTCATATTTTCTTCTAAAAATTTAAAGATGGGTGGGGCCCCAGAAATGGCTCAACAATTAACAGCATTGCCTCTTCTTCCAGAGAACCTTGGATAAACTACCAGCAACTATATGGTGGCCCATCTCCAGTTCCAGGGTATCAGACAGTCAGACAGAGAGACAGAGATAAGGATGGAGGCCTGCCTGGTCTTTCTTTCTTTCTTATACTTTTAAAAAAATGTTTATTTATTTATTTATTTATTTATTTATTTATTTATTTATTTACTTATTTATTTATATATGTATTTATTAGATATAAGTACACTGTAGCTGTGTTCAGACACTCTAGAAGAGGGTGTCATCTTCTGGAGAATCTAAATCCCTCTTATGGTCTGCATATGATGTACATAAACACAGCCTCACATATACTTCTAAATATTTAAAGATGGGTGGGCCCACTGAAAGGGCTCAACAATTAAAACCATTGTCTCCTCTTCCAGAGAACGTGGGATCAACTACCAGCAACTATATGGTGGCCCATTTCAAGTTGCAGGGGATCAGGCAGACAAAGAGACAGACAGTCAAGGGTGGCAGGCTTCCCTGGTTTTTCTTTCCTTGTTATCCTTTTTAAAAAATGTTTATTTATTTACTTATGTATTTATTAGATATAAGTACACTGTAGCTGTCTTCAGACACTCCAGAACAGGGTGTCAGATTCTGGAGAATATAAATCCCTCTTATGGTCTGCATATGATGGACATAAACACAGATTCACATACACTTCTAAAAATTTAAAGATGGGTGGGGCCACTGAAAGGGATCAACAATTAACAGCATTGTCTCTTCTTCCAGATAACCTGGGATCAACTACCAGCAACTATATGGTGGCCCATCTCAAGTTCCAGGGGATCAGACAGACAGACAGACAGACAGAGATAAGGATGGCAGGCCTGCCTGGTCTTACTTTCTTTCTTATCCTTTTTAAAAAATGTTTATTTATTTATTTCTTTATTTATTTATGTATTTATTATATATAAGTACACTGTAGCTGTCTTCAGACACTCCAGTAGAGGGTGTCAGATTCTGGAGAATCTAAATCCTCTTATAATCTGAATATGATGTACATAAACACAGCCTCACATATACTTCTAAATATTTAAAGAAGTGTGGGGCCACTGAAAGGGCTCAACAATTAACAGCATTGTCTCCTCTTCCAGAGAACCTTGGATCAACTACCAGCAACTATATGGTGGCCCATCTCTAGTTCCCGGGGATCAGATAGAGAGACAGACAGACAGACAGAGATATGCATGGCAGGCCTGCCTGGTCTTTCTTTCTTTCTTATCCTTTTTAAAAAATGTTTATTTATTTATGTATTTATTAGATATAAGAACACTGTAGCTGTCTTCAGACACTCCAGAAGAGGGTGTCATATTCTGGAGAATCTAAATCCCTCTTATGGTCTGCATATGATGTACATAAACACGGCCTCACATATAGTACTAAAAATTTAACGATGGGTGGGGCCACTGAAAGCGCTCAACAATTAACAGCATTGTCTCCTCTTCCAGAGAACCTGGGATCAACTACCAGCACCTATATGGTGGCCCATCTCCAGTTTCAGGGGATCAGAACGACAGACAGACAGACAGACAGAGATAAGGATGGCAGGCCTGCCTGGTCTTTCTTTCTTTCTTATCTGGTTTAAATAATGTTTATTTATTTATTTATTTATTTATTTATTTATTTATTTATGTATTTATTAGATATAAGTACACTGTAGCTGTCTTCAGACACTCCAGAAGAGGGTGTCAGATTCTGATGAATCTAAATCCCTCTTCTGGTCTGCATATGATGTACATAAACACAGCCTCACATACACTTCTAAAAATTTAAAGATGGGTAGGGCCACTGATAGGGCTCAACAATTATCACTATTGTCTCCTCTTCCAGAGAACCTGGGATCAACTACCAGCAACTATATGGTAGCCCATCTCCAGTTCCAGGGGATCAGACAGACAGACAGATAGACAGAGATAAGGATGGCAGGCCTGCCTGGTCTTACATTCTTTCTTATCCTTTTAAAAAAATGTTTATTTATTTATTTATTTATTTATTTATGTATTTATTATATATAAGTACACTGTAGCTGTCTTCAGACACTCCAGTAGAGGGTGTCAGATTCTGGAGAATCTAAATCCTCTTATAATCTGAATATGATGTACATAAACACAGCCTCACATATACTTCTAAATATTTAAAGAAGTGTGGGACCACTGAAAGGGCTCAACAATTAACAGCATTGTCTCCTCTTCAGAGAACCTGGGATAAACTACCAGCAACACTATGGTGGCCCATCTCCAGTTCCAGGGGATCAGACAGACAGACAGACAGACAGACAGAGATAAGGGCGGCAGGCCTGCCTGGTTTTTCTTACTTTCTTATCCTTTTTAAAAAATGTTTATTTATTTATTTATTTATTTATTTATTTATTTATTTATTTATTCATTTGTTTATTTATTTATGTATTTATTAGATATAAGTACACTGTAGCTGTCTTCAGACACTCCAGAAGAGGGTGTCAGATTCTAGAGAATCTAAATCCCTCTTATGGTCTGCATATGATGTACATAAACACAGCCTCACATTTTCTTCTAAAAATTTAAAGATGGGTGGGGCCACTGAAACGGCTCAACAGTTAACAGCATTGTCTCCTCTACCAGAGAACCTGGGATCAAATACCAGCAACTATATGGTGGCCCATCTCCAGTTCCAGGGGATCAGGCACACAAAGAGACAGACAGACAAGGGTGGCAGGCCTCCCTGGTTTTTCTTTCTTTCTTATCCTTTTTAAAAAATGTTTATTTATTTATTTATTTATTTATTTATTTATTTATTTATGTATTTATTAGATATAAGTACACTGTAGCTGTCTTCAGACACTCCAGAAGAGGGTGTCAGATTCTGGAGAATATAAATCCCTCTTATGGTCTGCATATGATGGACATAAACACAGCCTCATATTTTCTTCTATAAATTTAAAGATGGGTGGGGCCCCAGAAATGGCTCAACAATTAACAGCATTGCCTCTTCTTCCAGAGAACCTTGGCAAACTACCAGCAACTATATGGTGGCCCATCTCCAGTTCCAGGGTATCAGACAGTCAGACAGAGAGACAGAGATAAGGATGGAGGCCTGCCTGGTCTTTCTTTCTTTCTTATACTTTAAAAAAAATGTTTATTTATTTATTTATTTATTTATTTATTTATTTATTTATTTACTTATACATTTATATATGTATTTATTAGATATAAGTACACTGTAGCTGTGTTCAGACATTCTAGAAGAGGGTGTCATCTTCTGGAGAATCTAAATCCCTCTTATGGTCTGCATATGATGTACATAAACACAGCCTCACATATACTTCTAAATATTTAAAGATGGGTGGGCCCACTGAAAGGGCTCAACAATTAAAACCATTGTCTCCTCTTCCAGAGAACGTGGGATCAACTACCAGCAAATATATGGTGGCCCATTTCAAGTTGCAGGGGATCAGGCAGACAAAGAGACAGACAGTCAAGGGTGGCAGGCCTCCCTGGTTTTTCTTTCTTTCTTATCCTTTTTAAAAAATGTATATTTATTTACTTATATATTTATTAGATATAAGTACACTGTAGCTGTCTTCAGACACTCCAGAACAGGGTGTCAGATTCTGGAGAATATAAATCCCTCTTATGGTCTGCATATGATGGACATAAACACAGATTCACATACACTTCTAAAAATTTAAAGATGGGTGGGGCCACTGAAAGGGATCAACAATTAACAGCATTGTCTCTTCTTCCAGATAACCTGGGATCAACTACCAGCAACTATATGGTGGCACATCTCAAGTTCTAGGGGATCAGACAGACAGACAGACAGACAGAGATAAGGATGGCAGGCCTGCCTGGTCTTACTTTCTTTCTTATCCTTTTTAAAAAATGTTTATTTATTTATTTCTTTATTTATTTATGTATTTATTATATATAAGTACACTGTAGCTTTCTTCAGACACTCCAGTAGAGGGTGTCAGATTCTGGAGAATCTAAATCCTCTTATAATCTGAATATGATGTATATAAACACAGCCTCACATATACTTCTAAATATTTAAAGAAGTGTGGGGCCACTGAAAGGGCTCAACAATTAACAGCATTGTCTCCTCTTCCAGAGAACCTTGGATCAACTACCAGCAACTATATGGTGGCCCATCTCTAGTTCCAGGGGATCAGGCAGACAGACAGACAGACAGAGATAAGGATGTCAGGCCTGCCTGGTCTTTCTTTCTTTCTTATTCTTTTAAAATAATGTTTATTTATTTATTTATATATTTATTTATTTATTTATGTATTTATTAGATATAAGTACACTGTAGTTGTCTTCAGACACTCCAGAAGAGGGTGTCAGATTCTGCAGAATATAAATCCCTCTTATGGTCTGCATATGATGTACATAAACACAGCCTAACATATACTTCTAAAAATTTAAAGATAGGTGGAGCCACTGAAAGGGCTCAACAATTAACAGCATTGTCTCCTCTTCCAGAGAACCTGGGATCAACTAACAGCAACTATATGGTGGCCCATCTCCAGCTCCAAGGGATCAGACAGACTGACAGACAGACAGACTGACAGAGATAAGGATGGCAGGCCTGCCTTATCTTTCTTTCTTTCTTATCCTTTTTAAAAAATGTTTATTTATTTATTTATATGTTTATTAGATATAAGTACACTGTAGCCGTCTTCAGACACTCCAGAAGAAGTTGTCAGATTCTGGAGAATCTAAATCCCTCTTATGGTCTGCATATGATGTACATAAACACAGCCTCACATTTACTTCTTAAAATTTAACAGTGGGGGGACCATTGAAAGGGCTCAGCAATTAACAGCATTGTCTCCTCTACCAGAGAACCTGGGATCAACTACCAGCACCTATATGGTGGCCCATCACCAGTTGCAGGGGATCAGAACGACAGACAGACAGACAGACAGACAGAGATAAGGATGGCAGGCCTGCCTGGTCTTTCTTTCTTTCTTATCCGGTTTAAATAATGTTTATTTACTTATTTATTTATTTATTTATTTATTTATTTATTTATTTATTTATTATATATAAGTACACTGTAGCTGTCTTCAGACACTCCAGTAGAGGGTGTCAGATTCTGGAGAATCTAAATCCTCTTATAATCTGAATATGATGTACATAAAAAGGCCTCACATATACTTCTAAATATTTAAAGAAGTGTGGGGCCACTGAAAGGGCTCAACAATTAACAGCATTGTCTCCTCTTCCAGAGAACCTTGGATCAACTACTAGCAACTATATGGTGGCCGATCTCCAGTTCCCGGGGATCAGATCGACAGACAGACAGACAGACAGAGATAAGGGTGGCAGGCCTGCCTGGTCTTTCTAACTTTCTTATCCTTTTTAAAAAACGTTTATTTGTTTATTTATTTATTTATTTATTTATTTATTCATTTATTTATTTATGTATTTATTAGATATAAGTACACTGTGCTGTCTTCAGACACTCCAGAAGAGGGTGTCAGATTCTAGAGAATCTAATTCCCTCTTATGGTCTGCATATGATGTATATAAACACAGCCTCACATTTTCTTCTAAAAATTTAAAGATGGGTGGGGCCCCAGAAATGGCTCGACAATTAACAGCATTGCCTCCTCTTCCAGAGAACCTTGGATAAACTAAAAGCAACTATATGGTGGCCCATCTCCAGTTCCAGGGTATCAGACTGTCAGACAGAGAGACAGAGATAAGGATGGAGGCCTGCCTGGTCTTTCTTTCTTTCTTATACTTTTAAAAAAAATGTTTATTTATTTATTTATTTATTTATTTATTTATTTATTTATTTATGTATTTATTAGATATATGTACACTGTAGCTGACTTCAGACACTCTAGAAGAGGGTGTCATCTTCTGGAGAATCTAAATCCCTCTTATGATCTGCATATGATGTACATAAACACAGCCTCACATATACTTCTAAAAATTTAAAGATGGGTGGGGCCACTGAAAGGGCTCAACAATTAACAGCATTGTCTCCTCTTCCAGAGGACCTGGGATCAACTACCAGCAACTATATTGTGGCCCATCTCCAGTTCCAGGGGATCTGAAAGACATACATACAGACAGACAGACAAGGATTGCAGGACTGCCTGGTTTTTCTTTCTTTCTTATACATTTTAAAAATTTTTATTTATTTATATATGTATTTATTAGATATAAGTACACTGTAGCTGTCTTCAGACACTTCAGAAGAGGGTGTCATATTCTGGAGAATCTAAATCCCTCTTATGGTCTGCATATGATGTACATAAACACAGCCTCACATATACTTCTAAAAATTTAAAGATGTGTGGGGCCACAGAAACGGCTCAACAATTAACAGCATTGTCTCCTCTTCCAGAGAACCTGGGATCAAATACCAGCAACTATATGGTGGCCCATCTCCAGTTCCAGGGGATCAGGCAGAAAAAGAGACAGACAGACAAGGGTGGGAGGCCTCCCTGGTTTTTCTTTCTTTCTTATCCTTTTTAAAAAATGTTTATTTATTTTCTTATCTATTTATTAGATATAAGTACACTGTAGCTGTCTTTAGACACTCCCAACAGGGTGTCAGATTCTGGAGAATATAAATCCCTCTTATGGTCTGCATATGATGGACATAAACACAGATTCACATACACTTCTAAAAATTTAAAGATGGGTGGGGCCACTGAAAGGGCTCAACAATTAACAGCATTGTCTCTTCTTCCAGATAACCTGGGATCAACTACCAGCAACTATATGGTGGCCCATCTCCAGTTCCAGGGGATCAGACAGACAGACAGACAGACAGACAGAGATAGAGATGTCAGGCCTGCCTGGTCTTTCTTTCTTTCTTATTCTTTTAAAATAATGTTTATTTACTTATTTATTTATTTATTTATTTATTTATTTATTTATTTATTTATTTATGTATTTATTAGATATAAGTACACTGTAGTTGTCTTCAGACACTACAGAAGAGGGTGTCAGATTCTGCAGAATCTAAATCCCTCTTATGGTCTGCATATGATGTACATAAACACAGCCTAACATATACTTCTAAAAATTTAAAGATAGGTGGAGCCACTGAAAGGGCTCAACAATTAACAGCATTGTCTCCTCTTCCAGAGAACCTGGGATCAACTAACAGCAACTATATGGTGGCCCATCTCCAGTTCCAAGGGATCAGACAGACTGACAGACAGACAGACTGACAGAGATAAGGATGGCAGGTCTGCCTGGTCTTTCTTTCTTTCTTATCCTTTTTAAAAAATGTTTATTTATTTATTTATATGTTTATTAGATATAAGTACACTGTAGCCGTCTTCAGACACTCCAGAAGAAGGTGTCAGATTCTGGAGAATCTAAATCCCTCTTATGGTCTGCATATGATGTACATAAACACAGCCTCACATTTACTTCTTAAAATTTAAAGGTGGGGGGACAATTTAAAGGGCTCAGCAATTAACAGCATTGTCTCCTCTACCAGAGAACCTGGGATCAACTACCAGCACCTATATGGTGGCCCATCTCCAGTTGCAGCGGATCAGAACGACAGACAGACAGACAGACAGACAGAGATAAGGATGGCAGGCCTGCCTGGTCTTTCTTTCTTTCTTATCCGGTTTAAATAATGTTTATTTTTTTATTTATTTATTTATTTATTTATTTATTTATTTATTTATTTATTTATTTATGTATTTATTAGATATAAGTACACTGTAGCTGTCTTCAGACACTCCAGAAGAGAGTTTCAGATACTGATGAACCTAAATCCCTCTTCTGGTCTGCATATGATGTACATAAACACAGCCTCACATACACTTCTAAAAATTTAAAGATGGGTAGGGCCACAAATAAGGGTCAACAATTAACAGCATTGTCTCCTCTTCCAGAGAACCTGGTATCAACTACCAGCAACTATATGGTAGCCCATCTCTAGTTCAAGGGGATCAGACAGACAGACAGACAGACAGAGATAAGGATGGCAGGCCTGCCTGGTCTTACTTTCTTTCTTATCCTTTTTAAAAAATGTTTATTTATTTATTTATTTATCTATTTATTTATTTATTTATTTATTATAAGTATACTGTAGCTGTCTTCAGACACTCCAGTAGAGGGTGTCAGATTGTGGAGAATCTAAATCCTCTTATAATCTGAATATGATGTACATAAAATGGCCTCACATATACTTCTAAATATTTAAAGAAGTGTGGGGCCACTGAAAGGGCTCAACAATTAACAGCATTGTCTCCTCTTCCAGAGAACCTTGGATCAACTACCAGCAACTATATGGTGGCCGATCTCCAGTTGCCGGGGATCAGATCGACAGACAGACGGACAGACAGAGATATGGATGGCAGGCCTGCCTTTTCTTTTTTTTCTTTCTTATCCTTTTTAAAAAATGTTTATTTATTTATTTATTTATTTATTTATTTATTTATCTATTTATTTATTAGATATAAGTACACTGTAGCTGTCTTCAGACACTCCAGAAGAGGGTGTCAGATTCTGGAGAATCTAAATCCTCTTATAATCTGAATATGATGTACATAAACACAGCCTCACATATACTTCTAAATATTTAAAGATGGGTGGCGCCACTGAAAGGGCTCAACAATTAACAGCATTGTCTCCTCTTCCAGAGAACCTGGGATCAACTACCAGCAACTATTCGTGGCCCATCTCCAGTTCCCAGGTATCAGATTGACAGACAGACAGACAGACAGACAGAGATATGGATGGCAGGCCTGCCTGGTCTTTCTTTCTGTCTTTTCCATTTTAAAAAATGTTTATTTATTTATTTATTTATTTATTTATTTATTTATTTTTATGTATTTATTAGATATAAGTACACTGTAGCTGTTCAGACACTCCAGAAGAGGGTGTCAGATTCTGGAGAATCTAAATCCCTTTTTTGGTCTGCATATGATGTACGTAAACACAGCCTCACATATACTTCTAAAAATTTAAAGAAGGGTGGGACCACTATAAAGCTGAACAATTAACAGCATTGTCTCCTCTTCCAGAGTACCTGGGAACAACTACCAGCAACTATATGGTGGCCCATCTCCAGTTCCAGGGTATCAGACAGACAGACAGACAGACAGACAGAGATAAGGGTGGCAGGCCTGCCTGGTCTTTCTTACTTTCTAATCATTTTTAAAAAATGTTTGTTTATTTATTTATTTATTTATTTATTTATTTATTTATTTATTCATTTATTTATTTATGTATTTATTAGTTATAAGTACACTGTAGCTGTCTTCAGACACTCCAGAAGAGGGTGTCAGTTTCTAGAGAATCTAAATCCCTCTTATGGTCTGCATATGATGTACATAAACACAGCCTCACATTTTCTTCTAAAAATTTAAAGATGGGTGGGGCCCCAGAAATGGCTCAACAATTAACAGCATTGCCTCCTCTTCCAGAGAACCTTGGATAAACTACCAGCAACTATATGGTGGCCCATCTCCAGTTCCAGGGTATCAGACAGACAGACAGAGAGACAGAGGTAAGGATGGAGGCCTGCCTGGTCTTTCTTTCTTTCTTATACTTTTAAAAAATGTTTATTTATTTATTTATTTATATATTTATTTATTTATTTATTTATTTATTTATTTATGTATTTATTAGATATAAGTACACTGTAGCTGTCTTCAGACACTTCAGAAGAGGGTGTCATATTCTGGAAATCTAAATCCCTCTTATTGTCTGCATATGATGTACATAAACACAGCCTCACATATACTTCTAAAAATTTAAAGATGTGTGGGGCCACTGAAACGGCTCAACAATTAACAGCATTGTCTCCTCTACCAGAACCTGGGATCAACTAGCAGCAACTATATGGTGGCCCATCTCCTGTTCCAGGGGATCAGACAAACAGACAGACAGACAGACAGAGATAAGGAGGGCAGGCCTGCCTGGTCCGTCTTTCTTTCTTATCCTTTTAAAAAATGTTTATTTATTTATTTATTTATTGATTGATTGATTGATTGATTGATTAGATATAAGTACACTGTAGTTGTCTTCAGACACTCCAGAGGAGGGTGTCAGATTCTCGAGAATCTAAATCCCTCATATGGTCTGCATATGATGTACATAAACATAGCCTCACATATACATCTAAAAATTTAAAGATATGTGGAGCCACTGAAAGGGCTCAACAATTAACAGCATTGTCTTCTCTTCCAGAGAACCTGGGATCAACTACCTGCAACTATATGGTGGCCAATCTCCACTCCCAGGGGATCAGAGAGACAGACAGACAGACAAGGATAAGGATGGCAGTCCTGCCTGGTCTTTCTTTCTTATCCTTTTTAAAAAATGTTTATTTATTTATGTATTTATTATATATAAGTACACTGTAGCTGTCTTCAGACACTCCAGAAGAGGGTGTCATATTCTGGAGAATCTAAATCCCTCTTATGGTCTGCATATGATGTACATAAACACAGCCTCACATATACTACTAAAATTTTAACGATGGGTGGGGCCACTGAAAGCGCTCAACAATTAACAGCATTGTCTCCTCTTCCAGAGAACCTGGGATCAACTACCAGCACCTATATGGTGGCTCATCTCCAGTTCCAGGGGATCAGAACGACAGACAGACAGACAGACAGACAGAGATAAGAATGGCAGGCCTGCCTGGTCTTTCTTTCTTTCTTATCTGGTTTAAATAATGTTTATTTCTTTATTTACTTATTTATTTATGTATTTATTAGATATAAGTACACTGTAGTTGTCTTCAGAAACTCCAGAAGAAGGTGTCAGATTCTGATGAATCTAAATCCCTCTTCTGGTCTGCATATGATGTACATAAACACAGCCTCACATACACTTCTAAAAATTTAAAGATGGGTAGGGCCACTGATAGGGTTCAACAATTAACAGCATTGTCTCCTCTTCCAGAGAACCTGGGATCAACTACCAGCAACTATATGGTAGCCCATCTCCACTTCCAGGGGATCAGACAGACAGACAGACAGACAGACAGAGATAAGGATGGCAGGCCTGCCTGGTCTTACTTTCTTTCTTATCCTTTTTAAAAAATGTTTATTTATTTATTTATTTATTTATTTATTTATTTATTTATTTATTATATATAAATACACTGTAGCTGTCTTCAGACACTCCAGTAGAGGGTGTCAGATTCTGGAGAATCTAAATCCTCTTATAATCTGAATATGATGTACATAAAAAGGCCTCACATATACTTCTAAATATTTAAAGAAGTGTGGGGCCACTGAAAGGGCTCAACAATTAACAGCATTGTCTCCTCTTCCAGAGAACCTTGGATCAACTACCAGCAACTATATGGTGGCCCATCTCCAGTTCCCGGGGATCAGATAGACAGATTGACAGACAGACAGAGATATGGATGGCAGGCCTGCCTGTTCTTTCTTTCTTTCTTATCCTTTTTAAAAAATGTTTAATTATTTATTTATTTATTTATTTATTTATTAGATATAAGTACACTGTAGCTGTCTTCAGACACTCCAGAAGAGGGTGTCAGATTCTGGAGAATCTATATCCCTCTTATGGTCTGCATATGATGTACAAAAACACAGACTCACATTTTCTTCTAAAAATTTAAAGATGGGTGGGGCCCCCAAAATGGCTCGACAATTAACAGCATTGCTTCCTCTTCCAGAGAACCTTGGATAAACTACCAGCAACTATATGGTGGCTCATCTCCAGTTCCAGGGTATCAGACAGTCAGACAGAGAGACAGAGATAAGGATGGAGGCCTGCCTGGACTTTCTTTCTTTCTTATACTTTTAAAAAAATGTTTATTTATTTATTTATTTATTTATTAGATATAAGTACACTATAGCTGTCTGCAGACACTCTAGAAGAGGGTGTCATCTTCTGGAGAATCTAAATCCCTCTTATGGTCTGTATATGATGTACATAAACACAGGCTTACATATACTTCTAAAAATTTAAAGCTGGGTGGGCCCACTGAAAAGGCTCAAAAATTAACACCATTGTCTCCTCTTCCAGAGAATATGGGATCAACTACCAGCAACTATATGGTGGCCCATCTCAAGTTGCAGGGGATCAGACAGACAGACAGACAGACAAAGATAAGGATGTCAGTTCTGCCTGATTTTTCTTTGTTTCTTATCCTGTTTAAAAATGTTTATTTATTTATTTATTCATTTATTCATTTATTCATTTATTTATTTATTTATTTATTTATTTATTTATTTATTTATTATATATAAGTACACTGTAGCTGTCTTCAGACTCTCCAGAAGAGGGTGTCAGATTCTGGAGAATCTATATCCCTCTTATGGTCTGCATATGATGTACATAAACACAGCCTCACATATACTTCTAAAAATTTAAAGATGGGTGGGGCCACTGAAAGGGCTCAACAATTAACAGCATTGTCTCCTCTTCCAGAGGACCTGGGATCAACTACCAGCAACTATATGGTGGCCCACCTCCAGTTCCAGGGGATCAGACAGACAGACAGACAGACAAACAAGGATTGCAGGCCTGCGTGGTTTTACTTTCTTTCTCATCCTTTTTAAAAAATGTTTATTTATTTATTTATATATATATATATTTATTTATTTATTTATTTATTTATTTATTTATTTATTTATTTATTAGATATAAGTACACTGTAGTTGTGTTCAGACACTCCAGATGAGGGTGTCAGATCCTGGAGAATCTAAATCCCTCTTATGGTCTGCATATGATGTACATAAACACAGCCTAACATATACTTCTAAAAATTTAAAGATAGGTGGAGTCACTGAAAGGGCTCAACAATTAACAGCATTGTCTCCTCTTCCAGAGAACCTGGGATCAACTAACAGCAACTATATGGTGGCCCATCTCCAGTTCCAAGCGATCAGACAGACTGACAGACAGACAGACTGACAGAGATAAGGATGGAAGGCCTGCCTGGTCTTTCTTTCTTTCTTATCCTTTTTAAAAAATGTTTATTCATTTATTTATATGTTTATTAGATGTAAGTACACTGTAGCCAGCTTCAGACACTCCAGAAGAAGTTGTCAGATTCTGGAAAATCTAAATCCCTCTTATGGTCTGTATATGATGTACATAAACACAGCCTCATATTTACTTCTTAAAATTTAAAGGTGGGGGGGGGCATTGAAAGGGCTCATCAATTAACAGAATTGTCTCCTCTTCCAGAGAACCTGGGATCAACTACCAGCACCTATATGGTGGCCCATCTCCAGTTCCAGGGGATCAGAACGACAGACAGACAGACAGACAGACAGAGATAAGGATGGCAGGCCTGCCTGGTCTTTCTTTCTTTCTTATCCGGTTTAAATAATGTTTATTTATTTATTTATTTATTTATTTATTTATTTATTTATTTATTTATGTATTTATGTATTTATTAGATATAAGTACACTGTAGCTGTCTTCAGACACTCCAGAAGAGGGTGTCAGATACTGACGAATCTAAATCCCTCTTCTGGTCTGCATATGATGTACATAAACACAGCCTCAGATACACTTCTAAAAATTTAAAGATGGGTAGGGCCACAAATAGGGGTCAACAATTAACAGCATTGTCTCCTCTTCCAGAGAACCTGGTATCAACTACCAGCAACTATATGGTAGCCCATCTCCAGTTCCAGGGGTTCAGACAGACACACAGACAGACAGACAGAGATAAGGATGGCAGGCCTGCCTGGTCTTACTTTCTTTCTTATCCTTTTTAAAAAATGTTTATTTATTTATTTATTTATTTATTTATGTATTTATTATATATAAGTACACTGTAGCTGTCTTCAGACATTCCAGTAGAGGGTGTCAGATTCTGGAGAATCTAAATCCTCTTATAATCTGAAAATGATGTACATAAACACAGCCTCACATATACTTCTAAATATTTAAAGAAGTGTGGGGCCACTGAAAGGGCTCAACAATTAACAGCATTTTCTCCTCTTCCAGATAACCTTGGACCAACTACCAGCAACTATATGGTGGCCCATCTCCAGTTCCAGGGGATCAGACAGACAGACAGACAGACAGAGATAAGGATGGCAGGCCTGCCTGGTCTTACTTTCTTTCTTATCCTTTTAAAAAATGTTTATTTATTTATTTATTTATTTATTTATTTATTTATTTATTTATGTATTTATTATATATAAGTACACTGTAGCTGTCTTCAGACACTCCAGTAGAGGGTGTCAGTTTCTGGAGAATCTAAATCCTCTTATAATCTGAATATGATGTACATAAAAAGGCCTCACATATACTTCTAAATATTTAAAGAAGTGTGGGGCCACTGAAAGGGCTCAACAATTAACAGCATTGTCTCCTCTTCCAGAGAACCTTGGATCAACTACCAGCAACTATATGGTGGCCAATCTCCAGTTCCCGGGGATCAGATAGACAGACAGACAGACAGACAGACAGAGATATGGATGGCAGGCCTGCCTGGTCTTTCTTTCTTTCTTATCCTTTTTAAAAAATGTTTATTTATTTATTTATTTATTTATCTATTTATTTATTAGATATAAGTACACTGTAGCTGTTCAGACACTCAACACTAAAAATTTAAGATGGGTGGGGCCACTGAAAGGGCTCAACATTTACCAGCATTGTGTCTTCTTCCAGAGAACCTGGGATCAGCTACCAGCAACTATATGGTGGCCCATCTCCATTTCCAGGGGATCAGACAGACAGACAGACAGACAGACAGAGATAAGGAGGGCAGGCCTGCCTGGTCTTTCTTTCTTTCTTATCCTTTTAAAATAATGTTTTTATTTATTTATTTATTTATTTATTTATTTATTTATTTATTTATTAGATATAAGTACAATGTAGTTGTCTTCAACACTCCAGAAGAGGGTGTCAGATTCTGGAGTATCTAAATCCCTCTTATGGTCTGCATATGATGTACATAAACACAGCCTCACATTTACTTCTTAAAATTTAAAGGTGGGGGTGGCACTGAAAGGGCTCAGCAATTAACAGCATTGTCTCCTCTTCCAGAGAACCTGGGATAAACTACCTGCAACTATATGGTATCCCATCTCCACTCCCAGGGATCAGACAGACAGACAGACAGACAAGGATAAGGATGGCAGGCCTGCCTGGTCTTTCTTTCTTTCTTATCCTTTTTAAAAAATGATTATTTATTTATGTATTTATTAGATATAAATACACTGTAGCTGTCTTCAGACACTCCAGAAGAGGGTGTCAGATTCTGGAGAATCTAAATCCCTCTTATAGTCTGCATATGATGTACATGAACACAGACTAACATATACTAGTAAAAATTTAACGATGAGTGGGGCCGCTGAAAGGGCTCAACAATTAACAGCATTCTCTCCTCTTCCAGAGAACCTGGGATCAACTACCAGCACCTATATGGTGGCCCATCTCCAGTTCCAGGGGATCAGAACGACAGACAGACAGACAGACAGACAGACAGACAGACAGAGATAAGGATGGCAGGCCTCCTGGTCTTTCTTTCTTTCTTATCCGGTTTAAATAATGTTTATTTATTTATTTATTTATTTATTTATTTATTTATTAGATATAAGTACACTGTAGCTGTCTTCAGACACTCCAGAAGAGGGTGTCAGGTTCAGATGAATCTAAATCCCTCTTATGGTCTTCATATGATGTACATAAACACAGCTTCAAGACACTTCTAAAAATTTAAAGATGGGTAGGGCCACTGATAGGGCTCAACAATTAACATCATTGTCTCCTCTTCCAGAGAACCCGGGATCAACTACCAGGAACTATATGGTAGCCCATCTCCAGTTCCAGGGGATCAGACAGACACACAGACAGAAAGACAGACAGAGATAAGGATGGGAGGCCTGCCTGGTCTTACTTTCTTTCTTATCCTTTTTAAAAAATGTTTATTTATTTATTTATTTATTTATTTATTTATTTATTTATTATATATAAGTACACTGTAGCTGTCTTCAGACACTCCAGTAGAGGGTGTCAGATTCTGGAGAATATAAACCCTCTTATAATCTGAATATGATGTACATAAACACAGCCTCATATATACTTCTAAATATTTAAAGAAGTGTAGGCCCACTGAAAGAGCTCAACAATTAACAGCATTGTCTCCTCTTCCAGAGAACCTTGGATCAACTACCAGCAACTATATGGTGGCCCATCTCCAGTTCCAGGGGATCAGACAGACAGACAGACAGACAGAAATAAGGATGGCAGGACTGCCTGGTCTTACTTTCTTTCTTATCCTTTTTAAAAATGTTTATTTATTTATTTATTTATTTATTTATTTATTTATTTATTTATTTATTATATATAAGTACACTGTAGCTGTCTTCAGACACTCCAGTACAGGGTGTCAGTTTCTGGAGAATCTAAATCCTCTTATAATCTGAATATGATGTTCATAAACAGGCCTCACATATACTTCTAAATATTTAAAGAAGTGTGGGGCCACTGAAAGGGCTCAACAATTAAGAGCATTTTCTCCTCTTCCAGAAAACCTTGGATCAACTACCAGCAACTATATGGTGGCCCATCTCCAGTTCCCGGGGATCAGATAGACAGACACACAGACAGACAGTGATATGGATGGCAGGCCTGCCTGGTCTTTCTTTCTTTCTTATCCTTTTTAAAAAAATGTTTATTTATTTATTTATTTATTTATTTATTTATCTATTTATTTATTAGATATAAATACACTGTAGCTGTTCAGACACTCCAGAAGAGGATGTCAGATTCTGGAGAATCTAAATCCCTCTTATGGTCTGCATATGATGGACATAAACACAGCCTCACATATACTTCTAAAAATTTAAAGAAGGGTGGGCCCACTCTAAAAGCTCAACAATTAACAGCATTGTCTCCTCTTCCAGAGTACCTGGGATCAACTACCAGCAACTATATGGTGGCCCATCTCCAGTTCCAGGGGATCAGACAGAAAGACATACAGACAGTGCTAAGGATGGCAGGCCTGCCCTGTCTTTCTTTCTTTTTTATACTTTTTAAAAAATATTTATTTATTTATTTATTTATTTATTTATTTATTTATGCATTTCTTAGATATAAGTACACTGTAGCTGTCTTCAGACACTACAGAAGAGGGTGTCAGATTCTGGAGAATCTAAATCCCTCTTATGGTCTGCATATGATGTACATAAACAGAGCCTCACATATACTTCTAAAAATTAAAAGATGGGTGGGCCCACTGAAAGGGCTCAACAATTAACAGCATTGTCTCTTCTTCCAGAGAACGTGGGATCAACTACCAGCAACTATATGGTGGCCCATCTCAAGTTCCAGGGGATAAGACAGACAGACAGACAGACAGAGATAAGGATGGCAGGCCTGCCTGATTTTTCTTTCTTTCTTATACTTTTTAAAAAATGTTTATTTATTTATTTATGTATTTATTAGATATAAGTACACTGTAGCTGTCTTCAGACACTCCAGAAGAGGGTGTCAGATTCTGGAGAATCTAAATCCCTCTTATGGTCTGCATATGATGTACATAAACACAGCCTCACATATACTTCTAAAAATTTAAAGATGGGTGGGGCCACTGAGAGGGCTCAACAACTAACAGCATTGTCTCCTCTTCCAGAGGACCTGGGATCAACTACCAGCAACTATATTGTGGCCCATCTCCAGTTCCAGGGGATCAGACAGACATACATACAGACAGACAGACAAGGATTGCAGGCCTGCCTGGTTTTTCTTTCTTTCTTATCCTTTTAAAATAATGTTTATTTATTTATTTATTTATTTATTTATTTATTTATTTATTTATTTATGTATTTATTAGATATAAGTACACTGTAGTTGTCTTCAGACACTCCAGAAGAGGGTGTCATATTCTGGAGAATCTAAATCCCTCTTATGGTCTTCAAATATGTACATAAACACAGCCTAACATATACTTCTAAAAATTTAGAGATAGGTGGAGCCACTGAAAGGGCTCAACAATTAACAGCATTGTCTCCTCTTCCAGAGAACCTGGGATCAACTACCAGCAACTATATGCTGGCTTATCTACAGTTCCAGGGGAGCAGACACACAGAGAGACAGACAGACTCTGTAGGACCCAGAATATGGCAAGAAACCCTGAGAAAGGTGGAAAATTAATAATACACTCTGTAGTACCCAGAATATGGCAAGAAACCCTCATAAAAGTAGAAAATTAAAAACTCACACTGAAGGAACCCAAATATGGCAAGAAAACCTGAAAAATGTGAAAAATGAGAATAATCACAGTGTAGGAACCAGAATTCCGAAAATACTTGAAAAACGTCGTAAATGAGAAAATCACATTTTAGGATCCAGAAATTGGGGAGAAACCCTGAGAAACGTGGAAAATTAAAAATACACTCTGTAGCACTGAGAATATGGCAAGAAACCCTCAACAAAGTAGAAAATTAAAAACTCACACTGAAGGATCCCGAATATGGCGCGAAAACATTAAAAAGGTAGAAAATGAGAATAATCACACTGTATTACCCAGAATTACAAAAACATGAAAAACATCGAAAATGAGAAAATCACACTTGTAGGAACCAAAATACGAAAAAACTTGAAAAACGTGGAAAATGAGAAAATCACACTGCAGAAACGAGATTATGCCGAACAACCATGAAACACCTGAAAATTAAAAATTCACACTATTGGACACAGAATATGGTGAGAAACCATGAAAAGACTGGACAATTAAAAATTCACACTTCATTACCCAGATATGGAGAGAAATACTGAAAACCGTGGGAAAAAATTCACAATGAAGGACCTGGAATACGGCAAGAGACCCTGAAAAAACATGGAAATGAGAAAATCACACAGTATAACCCAGAATATGACGAAAAAACCTGAAAAAGATAAAATATTAAAATATCACACGGAAGGACCCAGAATATTGCGAAAAACCTGAAAAAGGAGGAAGATAAAAAACTCACACTGAAGGACACAGAATATGGCGAGAAAACCTGAAAAAAGTAGAAAATTAAAAATTCACACTGAAAGACCCCGAATATGGTTTGAAAACCTGAAAAAGGTGGAAAATGAGAATAATCACACTGTAGGACCCAGATTATGCCCAGAAACCCTGAAAACGTGTAAAATTAAAAAAACATGCTGTAGGACCCAGAATATGGCGAGAAAACCTGAAAAAAGTAGAAAATTAAAAATTCACACTGAAGGACCCCGAATATGGTGAGAAAACCTGAAAAAGGTGGAAAATGAGAATAATCACACTGTAGGACCCAGATTTTGCCCAGAAACCCTGAAAACGTGGAAAATTAAAAATACATGCTGTAGGACCCAGAATATGGCGAGAAACCCTGAAAAAAGTTCAAAATTACAAACTCACACTGTAGGACCCCAAATATAGCGAGAAACCCTGAAAAAGGTGGAAAATGAGAAAATAACATTTCAGGACCCAGAATAGGCCGAGAAAATGTGAAAAACATGAAAATTAAAAATTCACACTAACGGACCCAGAATATGGCGAGAAAAAGTTAATAAAAAAGTAGAAAATTAAAATCTCACAGTGAAGGAGCCCAAACATGGCGAGAAAACCTGAAAAAGGTGGAAAATGAGAAAATCACACTGTAGGATCCAGAATATGGTGAGAAACCCTGAAGAAAGTAGAAAAATACAAACTGACACTGAAGGACCCCAAATATGGGGAGAAAACCTGAAAAAGGTGGAAAATGAGAAAATCACACTGCAGGACCCAGAATATTTCAAGAAACACTGAAAAACGTGAAAATTAAAAATTCACACTGTCGGACACAGAATATGGCGAGAAACCATGAAAAAAAGTGGATAATTAAAATTCACACTGTATTACCCATAATATGGGGAGAAATACTGAAAAACGTGGAAAATTAAAAATCCACACTGAAGGACCTGGAATATGGCAAGAAAACCTGAAAATGTGGAAATGTGAAAATCACAGTGTAGGACCCAGAATATGAAGAAAAAACCTGAAAAACGTGGAAAATGAAAAATACATACTATAGGACACAGTTTATGGCGAGAAACCCTGAAAGAGTAGAAAATTAAAAACTCACACTGAAGGACCCCAAATATGGCAAGAAACCCTGAAAAAAGTAGAAAATTACAAACTGACACTGAAGAACCCCAATTATGGCGAGAAAACCTGAAAAAGGTGGAAAATGAGAAAATCACACTGTAGCACCCAGAATTACGAAAAAACTTGAAAATATCGAAAATGAGAAAATCACACTGTAGGACCCAGAATATGCCAAGAAACCCTGAAAACGTGAAAAATTAAAAATACAACGTTTAGGACCCAGAATACGGCGAGAAACCCTGAAAAAATTAGAAAATTAAAAACTCACACTGAAGGACCCGAAAAATGGCTAGAAAGGCTGAAAAAGGTGGAAAATGAGAAAATCACACTGTAGGACCCAGAATTACGAAAAAAATTGAAAAATGTGGAAAATGAGAAAATCACACTGTAGGACCCAGAATATGCCGAGAAACGCTGAAAAAAGTGAAACATTAAATATTCACACTGTCGGACCAAGAATATTACCAAAAAAAAAACCTTAAAAACGACGAAAATTAAAAATTTACACTGTGGGACCCAGAATATGGCGAGAAACACTGAAAAATGTGGAAAATTAAATTCACACTGTAGGAACAAGAATATGCCGAGAAAACCTGAAAAAGTTTGAAAATGAAAAAATCACACTGTGGGACTGAGAATATGACGAAAAAAAAACCTTAAAAACATGGAAAATTAAAAACTCCCACTGAAGAACCTAGAATATGGCAAGAAACCCTGAAAAAGGTGGAAAATGAGAAATTCACACTGTAGGACCCAGAATATGATGAGAAACACTGAAAAATGTTGAAAAATAAAAATTCACACTATAGGACCAGAATATGGAAAAAAACCTTGAAAAACGTGGAAAATTAAAAATTCACACTGCAGGACCCAGAATATGCTGAGAAAACCTGAAAAAGGTGGAAAATGAGAAAATCACACTGTAGGATGGAGAATTGGGGAAAAAAACTTGAAAAAAGTCAAAAATTGGAAAATCGCACAGTAGGAGCAAGAATATGCCAGAAACCCTGAAAACGTGGAAAATTAAAAATACACGCTGTAGGATTCAGAATATGGCAAGAAACCCTGAAAGAAGTAGAAAATTAAAAACTCACACTGAAGGACCCGGAATATGGCGAGAAAACCTGAAAAATGTGGAAAATGAGAAAAACAATCTGTAGGACATAGAAATGCGAAAAAACTTAAAAAAAGTGGAAAATGAGAAAATCACATTGTAGGACCCAGAATATGCCAAGAAACCCTGAAAAACGAGAAAAAATAAAAATATGCTTTTTGGAGCCAGAATATTGCAAGAAACACAGTAAAAAGTAGAAAATTAAAAACTCACACTGAAAGACACCGAATATGGCAAAAAACCTGAAAAAGGTGGAAAATGAGTATAATCACACTGTAGGACACAGAATAGCGAAAAAACTTGAAAAACGTGGAAAAGGAGAAAATCACACTGCAGAACCCAGAATATGCCGAGAAACCCTGAAAAACTAGAAAATTAAAAACTCACACTGAAGGACCCCGAATATGGAGAGTTAACCTGAAAAAGGTGGAAAATGAGAAAATCACACTGTAGGACCCAGAATTACAAAAAAACTTGAAAAACGTGGAAAAGGAGAAAATCACACTGCAAGACCCAGAATATGCCGAGAAACACTGAAAAATGTGAAAATAAAAAATTCACACTGTCAGACACAGAATATGGCAAGAAACCATGAAAGAAGTGGAAAATGAAAAAATCACACTGTATTGCCCAGAATATGGCGAGAAATACTGAAAAACGTGGAAAATTAAAAATTCAGACTGAAGGACCTGGAATATGTCAAGAAAACCTGAAAAACGAGGAAATGGGAAAATCACACTGTACGAGCCAGAATATGCAGAGAAACCTTGAAAAACGTGGAAAATTAAAAATACACTCTGTAGGACCCAGAATATGGCGAGAAACCCTGAAGAATGTAGAAAATTAAAAACTCACATTGAAGGACCCCGAATATGGCGAGAAAACCTGAAAAAGGTGGAAAATGAGAAAAGCACACCGTAGGACCCATAATATTACAAAAAACTTGAAAGAAGTGGAAAATTAAAAATTCACAGTGAAGGACCCAGAATATGGCGAGAAAACCTGAAAAACGAGGAAAATTCAAAATTCACACTGTAGGACCCAGAATATGGCTAGAAAACCTGAAAAAGTTGGAAAATGAGAATAATCACACTGTAGGACCAAGATATGCGAAAAAACTTGAAAAATTTCAAAATTGAGAAAATCACACTGTAGGACCCAGAATATGCTGAGAAACACTGAAAAACGTGGAAAAATAAAAATACACGCTGTAGGACCCATAATATGTCGAGAAACCCTGAAAAATTAGAAATGTAAAAACTCACACTGAGGGACCCCAAATATGGCAAGAAAACATAAAAAGATGAAAAAAGAGAAAATCACACTGTAGGACCCAGAAATATGAAAAAACTTGAAAAATGTGGAAAATGAGAAAATCACACTGCAGAAACCAGAATATGCCGAACAACCATGAAAAACCTGAACATTAAAAATTCACACAGTCGGACACAGAATATGGTGAGAAACCATGAAAAAAGTGGACAATTAAAAATTCACACTTTATTACCCAGATATGGCGAGAAATACTGAAAACCGTGGAAAAAAATTCACACTGAAGGACCTGGAATACGGCAAGTGACCCTGAAAAACATGGAAATGAGAAAATCACACAGTAGGACCCAGAATATGCCAAGAAACCCTGAAAACGTGGAAAATTAAAAATACATGCTGTAGGACGCAGAATACAGAGAGAAACCCTGAAAAAACTAGAAAATTACAAATTCACACTGAAGGACACCAAATATGGCTAGAAAACCTGAAAAAGTTGGAAAATGAGAAAATCCCACTGCAGAACCCAGAATATGCAGAGAAACTCTGAAAAACGTGAAAATTAAAAATTCACACTGTCGGACAAAGAATATGGCGAGAAATAATGAAAAACGTGGAAAATTAAAAATTCACACTGAATGACCTGGAATATGTCAAGAAAACCTGAAAAACGTGGAAATGAGAAAATCACACTGTAGGAACCTGAATATGATGGAAAAACCTGAAAATGGTGGAAAATGAGAATAATCACACTGTAGGACCCAGATTTGAAAAAAAAAATTGAAAAACGTCGAAAATGTGAATATAATACTCTAGGACCCAGAATATGCCGAGATACCCTGAAAAACGTGGAAAATTAAAAATACACGCTGTAGGACCCAGAATATGGCGAGAAACCCTGAAATATCAGAAAAGTAAAAAATCACACTGAAGGACCCCAAATATGGCGAGAAAACCTGAAAAAGGTTGAAAATGAGAAAATCACACTGTAGGACCCAGAATTACGAAAAAACTTGAAAAACGTGGAAAATGAGAAAATCACACTACAGGACCCAGAAATGCCGATAAACCCTGAAAAACGTGAAAATTAAAAATTCACACTGTTGGACACAGAATATGGCGAGAAATACTGAAAAACGTGGAAAATTTAAAATTCACACTGAAGGTCCTGGAATATGTCAAGAAAAGCTGAAAAACGTGGAAATGAGAAAAATCACACTGTAGGACCCAGAATATGACGGAAAAACCTGAAAATCGTGGAAAATTAAAAATTAACACTAAAGAGCCAGGCATATGTCGAGAAAACCTGAAAAACGAGGAAAACCCAAAACTCACGCTGTAGGACACAGAATATGTCGTGAAACCCTGAAAAAAGTAGAAAATTAAAAATTCACACTGAAGGACCCCTAATATGGCGAGAAATCCTGAAAAAGGTGGAAAATCAGAAAATCACTCTGTAGGACCCAGAATTGGGAAAAAACCTGAAAAATGTCATAAATGAGAAAAATCACACTGTAGGACCTAGAATATGACGCAAAACCCTGAAAAACTTGGAAAATTAAAAATACACGCTGTAGTAAAAAGAATATCGAGAAACCCTGAATAACGTGAAAATTAACAATTCACACTGTTGGACAAAGAATATGGCAAGAAATCATGAAAAAAGTGGAAAATTAAAAATTCACACTGTATTACACAAAATATGGAAAGAAATACTGAAAAACGTGAAAATTAAAAAATCACACTGTTGGACACAGAATATGGCGAGAAATACTGAAAAACGTGGAAAATATAAAATTCACACTGAAGGTCCTGGAATATGTCAAGAAAAGCTGAAAAACGTGGAAATGAGAAAAATCACACTGTAGGACCCAAAATATGACGGAAAAAACCCGAAAATCGTGGAAAATTAAAAATTAACACTAAAGAGCCAGGCATATGGCGAGAAAACATGAAAAAAGAGGAAAACTCAAAACTCACGCTGTAGGACACAGAATATGTTGAGAAACCCTGAAAAATTAGAAAATTAAAAACTCACACTGAAGAACCCCAAATATGGCGAGAGAACCTGAAAAATGTAGAAAATTAAAAATTCACAATGAAGGACCCAGAACATGGCAATAAAACCTGAAAAACGAGGAAAATTCAAAACTCACTATGTAGGACCCAGAATATGGCAAGAAAACCTGAAAAAGGAGGAAAACTCAAAACTCACACTGTAGAACCCAGAATATGGCGAGAAAACCTGAAAAAGGTGGAAAATGAGAATAATCACACTGTAGGACCGAGATTTGGAAAACAAAAAATTGAAAAACGTTGAAAATGAGAAAATCACACTGTAGGACCCAGAATATGCTGAGAAACCCTGAAAAACGAGGAAAATTAAAAATACACTGTGTAGGACCCAGAATTACGCAAAAACTTGAAAAACGTAGAAAATGAGAAAATCACACGGTAGGACCCAGAATATGCAGAGAAACCCTGAAAAACGTGAAAATTAAAAATTCACACTGTCAGACACAGAATATGGCGAGAAATACTGAAAAACGTGGAAAATTAAAAATACACGCTGTAGGACCCAGAATATGGCTAGAAACCCTGAAAAAAGTAGAAAATTACAAACTCACACTGAAGGACCCCTAATATGGCAAGAAATCCTGAAAAAGGTGGAAAATGAGAAAATCACTCTGTAGGACCCAGAATTGGGAAAAAACCTGAAAAATGTCATAAATGAGAAAAATCACACTGTAGGACCCAGAATATGACGAAAAACCCTGAAAAACTTGGAAAATTAAAAATACACACTGTAGTAAAAAGAATATCGAGAAACCCTGAATAACGTGAAAATTAACAATTCACACTGTCGGACAAAGAATATGGCGAGAAACCATGAAAAAAGTGGAAAATTAAAAATTCACACTGTATTACGCAAAATATGGAAAGAAATACTGAAAAACGTGAAAATTAAAAATTCACACTGAAGGACCTGGAATATGGCAAGAAAACCTGAAAAACGAGGAAATGAGAAAATCACACTGTAGGTCCCAGAATATGACGAAAAAACCTGAAAAAAGTAGAAAATTAAAAATTCACACTGAAGGACCCAGAATATGTAGAGATAACCTGAAAAATGAGGAAAATTAAAAACTCACACTGAGGGACCCAGAATATGGCGAGAAAACCTGAAAAAAGTAGAAAATTAAAAATTCACACTGAAGGACCCCGAATATGGCCAGAAAAACTGAAAAAGGTGGAAAATGACAATAATCACACTGTAGGACCCAGAATTGCGAAAAAACTTGAAAAGCTTCGAAAATGAGAAAATCACACTGTAGGACCGAGTGTGCCGAGAAACCCTGAAAACGTGGCAAATTAAAAATACACGGTGTAGGACCCTGAATATGGCGAGAAACCCTGAAAAAAGTAGAAAATTAAAAACTCACAGTGAAATACTTCAAGAATTGCGAAAAAACTTGAAAATCGTGGAAAATGAGAAAATCACACTGCTGGACCCAGAATATGCCGATAAACCCTGAAAAACGTGAAAATTAAAAATTCACACGGTCGGACACAGAATATGGCAAGAATCATGAAAAAAGTGGAAAATTAAAAATTCACACTGTATTACCCAGTATATGGCGAGAAATATTGAAAACGTGGAAAATTAAAAAATCACACTGAAGGACCCCTCATATGGCGAGAAAACCTGAAAAACAAGGAAAATTCAAAACTCACACTATAGGACCCAGAATATGGCGAGAAATCCTGAAAAAGATGGAAAATGAGAATAATCACACTACAGAACCCAGATTTGTAAAAAAAAAATTGAAAAACGTCGAAAATGAGAAAATCACACTGTAGGACCCAGAATATGCCGAGAAACCCTGAAAACGTGGAAAATTAAAAATATACGCTGTAGGACCCAGAATATGTCGAGAAACACTGAAAAATTAGAAAAGTAAAAAATCACACGGAAGGACCCCAAATATGGCGAGAAAACCTGAAAAAGTTGAAAAATGAGAAAATCACACTGAAGGACCCAGAATTACGAAAAAACTTGAAAAACGTGGAAAATGAGACAATCACACTGCAGGACCCAGAATATGACGAAAAAACTTGAAAAACGTGGAAAATTAAAAATACAAGCTCTAGGACACAGAATATGTTGAGAAATCCTGAAAATTTAGAAAATTATAAACTTACACTGAAGGACCCCAAATATGGAGAGAGAACCTGAAAAAAGTAGAAAATTAAAAATTCACACTGAAGGACCAAGAATTGCGAAAGAACTTGAAAAACATCGAAAATGAGAAAATCACACTGTAGGACCCAGAATATGCCTAGAAACCCTGAAAACATGGAAAATTAAAAATACACGCTCTATGACTCAGAATATGGCGAGAAACCCTGAAAAATGTAGAAAATTACAAACTCACACTGAAGGATCCAAAATATGGCTAGAAAACCTGAAAAATGTGGAAAATTAAAAATACATGCTGTAGGACCCAGAATATGGAGTGAAACCCTGAAAAATTAGAAAAGTAAAAAATCATACTGAAGGACCCCAAATATGGCGAGAAAACCTGAAATAGGTGGAAAATGAGAAAATCACATGGCAGGACCCAGAATATGCAGAGAAACCCTGAAAAACGTGAAAATTAAAAATTCACACTGTCGGACACAGAATATGTCGAGAAATACTGAAAAACGTGGAAAATTAAAAATACACGCTGTAGGACCCAGAATATGGCTAGAAACCGTAAAAAAAGTAGAAAATGACAAACTAACACTGAAGACCCCTAATATGGCGAGAAATCCTGAAAAAGGTGGAAAATGAGAAAATCACTCTGTAGGACCCAGAATTGGGAAAAAACCTGAAAAATGTCGTAAATGAGAAAAATCACACTGTAGGACCCAGAATATGACAAAAAACCCTGAAAAACGTGGAAAATTAAAAATACACGCTGTAGGACACAGAATATGCCGAGAAACCCTGAATAACGTGAAAATTAACGATTCACACTGTCGGCCAAAGAATATGGCGAGAAACCATGAAAAATGTGGAAAATTAAAAATTCACACTGTATTATGCAAAATATGGAAAGAAATACTGAAAAACGTGAAAATTAAAAATTCACACTTAAGGACCTGGAATATGGCAAGAAAACCTGAAAAACGTGGAAATGAGAAAATCACACTGTAGGTCCCAGAATATGACGAAAAAAACCTAAAAAAAGTGGAAAATTAAAAATTCACACTGAAGGACCCAGAATATGTAGAGATAACCTGAAAAACAAGGAAAATTAAAAACTCACACTGAGGGACCCAGAATATGGCGAGAAAACCTGAAAAAAGTAGAAAATTAAAAATTCACACTGAAGGACCCCGAATATGGCCAGAAAAACTGAAAAAGTTGGAAAATGAGAATAATCAAACTGTAGGACCCAGAATTGCGAAAAAACTTGAAAAGCGTCAAATGAGAAAATCACACTGTAGGACCCATAATGTGTCTAGAAACCCTGTAAACGTGGTAAATTAAAAATACACTGTGTAGGACCCAGAATATGGCGAGAAACCCTGAAAAAAGTCGAAAATTAAAAACTCACAGTGAAGTACCCCAAGAATTGCGAAAAAACTTGAAAATCGTGGAAAATGAGAAAATCACACTGCTGTACCCAGAATATGCCAATAAACCCTGAAAAAACGTGAAAATTAAAAATTCGCACTATCGGACACAGAATATGGGAAGAATCATGAAAAAAGTGGAAAATTAAAAATTCACAATGAAGGACCCCTCATATGGCAAGAAAACCTGAAAAACAAGGAAATTCAAAACTAACACAATAGGACCGAGAATATGGCGAGAAATCCTGAAAAAGATGGAAATGAGAATAATCACACTACAGAACCCAGATTTGGGAAAAAAAAATTGAAAAACGTCGAAAATGAGAAAATCACACTGTAGGACCCAGAATAATGCCGAGAAACCCTGAAAACGTGGAAAATTAAAAATATACGCTGTTGGACCCAGAATATGTCCGAGAAACACTGAAAAATTAGAAAGGTAAAAAATCACACGGAAGGACCCCAAATATGGCGAGAAAACCTGAAAAGTTGAAAAATGAGAAAATCACACATGTAGGCCCCAGAATTATAAAAAAACTTGAAAAACGTGGGAAAATGAGAAAATCACACTGCAGGACCCAAAAATATGACGAAAAAAACTTGAAAAACGTGAAAATTTAAAAATACACGCTCTAGGACACAGAATATTTTGAGAAATCCTGAAATTTAGGAAAATTATAACCTTACACTGAAGGACCCCAAATATGGAGAGAGAACCTGAAAAAAGTAGAAAATTAAAAATTCACACTGAAGGACCCAGGAATTGCGAAAGAACTTGAAAAACATCGAAAATGAGAAAATCACACTGTAGGACCCAGAATATGCCTAGAACCCTGAAACATGGAAAATTAAAAATACACGCTGTAGGACCCAGAATATGGCGAGAAACCCTGAAAAATGAGGAAAACCCAAAACTCACGCTGTAGGACACAGAATATGTCGTGAAACCCTGAAAAAAGTAGAAAATTACAAACTCACACTGAAGGACCCCAAATACGCAAGAGAACCTTAAAAATGTGGAAAATGAGAAAATCACACGGCAGGACCCAGAATTATGCGGATAAACCCTGAAAAACGTGAAAATAAAAATTCACACTGTTGGACACAGAATTATGACGAGAAATACTGAAAACGTGGAAATTTAAAATTCACACTGAAGGTCCTGGAATATGTCCAAGAAAAGCTAAAAAAACGTTGATAAGAGAAAAAGTCACACTGTAGGACCCAGAATATGACAGAAAAACCTGAAAAACGTGGAAAATTAAAAATTAACTCTAAAGTTGCCCGGCATATGGCGAGAAAACCTGAATAACCAGGAAACTCAAAACTCAAGCTGTAGGACACAGAATATGTCGAGAAACCCTGAAAAATTAGAAAATTAAAAACTCACACCTGAAGAACCCCAAATATGGCGAGAGAACCTGAAAAATGTAGAAAATAAAAATTCACACTGAAGGACCCAGAACATGGCAAAAAAACCTGAAAAACGAGGGAAAAGTCAATGAAGCTCACAGCTG
>NW_028227614.1:0-41058 GCF_978045245.1 Mus caroli
TGTATATGAGTGAGTTGCACTGAAAAACTTAGAATTTACTGAAAAACCCGCATTAGACGAAATGCACAGTGTAGTACATTGTATATGAGTGAGTTGCACTGAAAAACTTAGAATTTACTGAAAAACCCGCATTAGACGAAATGCACAGTGTAGTACATTGTATATGAGTGAGTTGCACTGAAAAACTTAGAATTTACTGAAAAACCCGCATTAGACGAAATGCACAGTGTAGTACATTGTATATGAGTGAGTTGCACTGAAAAACTTAGAATTTACTGAAAAACCCGCATTAGACGAAATGCACAGTGTAGTACATTGTATATGAGTGAGTTGCACTGAAAAACTTAGAATTTACTGAAAAACCCGCATTAGACGAAATGCACAGTGTAGTACATTGTATATGAGTGAGTTGCACTGAAAAACTTAGAATTTACTGAAAAACCCGCATTAGACGAAATGCACAGTGTAGTACATTGTATATGAGTGAGTTGCACTGAAAAACTTAGAATTTACTGAAAAACCCGCATTAGACGAAATGCACAGTGTAGTACATTGTATATGAGTGAGTTGCACTGAAAAACTTAGAATTTACTGAAAAACCCGCATTAGACGAAATGCACAGTGTAGTACATTGTATATGAGTGAGTTGCACTGAAAAACTTAGAATTTACTGAAAAACCCGCATTAGACGAAATGCACAGTGTAGTACATTGTATATGAGTGAGTTGCACTGAAAAACTTAGAATTTACGTGAAAAACCCGCATTAGACGAAATGCACAGTGTAGTACATAGT
Organism: Mus caroli; assembly: GCF_978045245.1. Taxonomy (NCBI): domain Eukaryota; kingdom Metazoa; phylum Chordata; class Mammalia; order Rodentia; family Muridae; genus Mus; species Mus caroli. Next base: position 795 of record NW_028227614.1, read on the forward strand.
ATATGAGTGAGTTGCACTGAAAAACTTAGAATTTACTGAAAAACCCGCATTAGACGAAATGCACAGTGTAGTACATTGTATATGAGTGAGTTGCACTGAAAAACTTAGAATTTACTGAAAAACCCGCATTAGACGAAATGCACAGTGTAGTACATTGTATATGAGTGAGTTGCACTGAAAAACTTAGAATTTACTGAAAAACCCGCATTAGACGAAATGCACAGTGTAGTACATAGTATATGAGTGAGTTGCACTGAAAAACTTAGAATTTACTGAAAAACCCGCATTAGACGAAATGCACAGTGTAGTACATAGTATATGAGTGAGTTGCACTGAAAAACTTAGAATTTACTGAAAAACCCGCATTAGACGAAAATGCACAGTGTAGTACATTGTATATGAGTGAGTTGCACTGAAAAAACTTAGAATTTACTGAAAAACCCGCATTAGACGAAATGCACAGTGTAGTACATAGTATATGAGTGAGTTGCACTGAAAAACTTAGAATTTACTGAAAAACCCGCATTAGACGAAATGCACAGTGTAGTACATAGTATATGAGTGAGTTGCACTGAAAAACTTAGAATTTACTGAAAAACCCGCATTAGACGAAATGCACAGTGTAGTACATTGTATATGAGTGAGTTGCACTGAAAAAACTTAGAATTTACTGAAAAACCCGCATTAGACGAAATGCACACTGTAGTACATTGTATATGAGTGAGTTGCACTGAAAAACTTAGAATTTACTGAAAAACCCGCATTAGACGAAATGCACAGTGTAGTACATTGTATATGAGTGAGTTGCACTGAAAAACTTAGAATTTACTGAAAAACGCGCATTAGACGAAATGCACAGTGTAGTACATAGTATATGAGTGAGTTGCACTGAAAAACTTAGAATTTACTGAAAAACCCGCATTAGACGAAATGCACAGTGTAGTACATAGTATATGAGTGAGTTGCACTGAAAAAACTTAGAATTTACTGAAAAACCCGCATTAGACGAAATGCACAGTGTAGTATATTGTATATGAGTGAGTTGCACTGAAAAACTTAGAATTTACTGAAAACCCCGCATTAGACGAAATGCACAGTGTAGTTACATAGTATATGAGTGAGTTGCACTGAAAAACTTAGAATTTACTGAAAAACCCGCATTAGAGGAAATGCACAGTGTAGTACATTGTATATGAGTGAGTTGCACTGAAAAACTTAGAATTTACTGAAAAACCCGCATTAGACGAAATGCACAGTGTAGTACATTGTATATGAGTGAGTTGCACTGAAAAACTTAGAATTTACTGAAAAACCCGCATTAGACGAAATGCACAGTGTAGTATATTGTATATGAGTGAGTTGCACTGAAAAACTTAGAATTTACTGAAAAACCCGCATTAGACGAAATGCACAGTGTAGTACATTGTATATGAGTGAGTTGCACTGAAAAACTTAGAATTTACTGAAAAACCCGCATTAGACGAAATGCACAGTGTAGTACATTGTATATGAGTGAGTTGCACTGAAAAACTTAGAATTTATTGAAAAACGCGCATTAGACGAAATGCACAGTGTAGTACATAGTATATGAGTGAGTTGCACTGAAAAACTTAGAATTTACTGAAAAACCCGCATTAGACGAAATGCACAGTGTAGTACATAGTATATGAGTGAGTTGCACTGAAAAACTTAGAATTTACTGAAAAACCCGCATTAGACGAAATGCACAGTGTAGTACATTGTATATGAGTGAGTTGCACTGAAAAACTTAGAATTTACTGAAAAACCCGCATTAGACGAAATGCACACTGTAGTACATTGTATATGAGTGAGTTGCACTGAAAAACTTAGAATTTACTGAAAAACTCGCATTAGACGAAATGCACAGTGTAGTACATTGTATATGAGTGAGTTGCACTGAAAAACTTAGAATTTACTGAAAAACCCGCATTAGACGAAATGCACAGTGTAGTATATTGTATATGAGTGAGTTGCACTGAAAAACTTAGAATTTACTGAAAAACCCGCATTAGACGAAATGCACAGTGTAGTACATTGTATATGAGTGAGTTGCACTGAAAACTTAGAATTTACTGAAAAACCCGCATTAGACGAAATGTACAGTGTAGTACATAGTATATGAGTGAGTTGCACTGAAAAACTTAGAATTTACTGAAAAACCCGCATTAGACGAAATGCACAGTGTAGTACATTGTATATGAGTGAGTTGCACTGAAAAACTTAGAATTTACTGAAAAACCCGCATTAGACGAAATGCACAGTGTAGTACATAGTATATGAGTGAGTTGCACTGAAAAACTTAGAATTTACTGAAAAACCCGCATTAGACGAAATGCACAGTGTAGTACATTGTATATGAGTGAAGTTGCATTGAAAAACTTAGAATTTACTGAAAAACCCGCATTAGACGAAATGCACAGTGTAGTACATTGTATATGAGTGAGTTGCACTGAAAAACTTAGAATTTATTGAAAAACCCGCATTAGACGAAATGCACAGTGTAGTACATAGTATATGAGTGAGTTGCACTGAAAAACTTAGAATTTACTGAAAAACCCGCATTAGACGAAATGCACAGTGTAGTACATAGTATATGAGTGAGTTGCACTGAAAAACTTAGAATTTACTGAAAAACCCGCATTAGACGAAATGCACAGTGTAGTATATTGTATATGAGTGAGTTGCACTGAAAAACTTAGAATTTACTGAAAAACCCCGCATTAGACGAAATGCACAGTGTAGTACATAGTATATAAGTGAGTGTCACTGAAAAACTTAGAATTTACTGAAAAACCCGCATTAGACGAAATGCACACTGTAGTACATTGTATATGAGTGAGTTGCACTGAAAAACTTAGAATTTACTGAAAAACCCGCATTAGACGAAATGCACAGTGTAGTACATTGTATATGAGTGAGTTGCACTGAAAAACTTAGAATTTACTGAAAAACCCGCATTAGACGAAATGCACAGTGTAGTATATTGTATATGAGTGAGTTGCACTGAAAAACTTAGAATTTACTGAAAAACCCGCATTGGACGAAATGCACAGTGTAGTACATTGTATATGAGTGAGTTGCACTGAAAAAACTTAGAATTTACTGAAAAACCCGCATTGGACGAAATGTACAGTGTAGTACATAGTATATGAGTGAGTTGCACTGAAAAACTTAGAATTTACTGAAAAACCTGCATTAGACGAAATGCACAGTGTAGTACATAGTATATGAGTGAGTTGCACTGAAAAACTTAGAATTTACTGAAAAACCCGCATTAGACGAAATGCACAGTGTAGTACATAGTATATGAGTGAGTTGCACTGAAAAACTTAGAATTTACTGAAAAACCCCGCATTAGACGAAATGCACACTGTAGTACATTGTATATGAGTGAGTTGCACTGAAAAACTTAGAATTTACTGAAAAACCCGCATTAGACGAAATGCACACTGTAGTACATTGTATATGAGTGAGTTGCACTGAAAAACTTAGAATTTACTGAAAAACTCGCATTAGACGAAATGCACAGTGTAGTACATTGTATATGAGTGAGTTGCACTGAAAAACTTAGAATTTACTGAAAAACCCGCATTAGACGAAATGCACAGTGTAGTATATTGTATATGAGTGAGTTGCACTGAAAAACTTAGAATTTACTGAAAAACCCGCATTAGACGAAATGCACAGTGTAGTACATTGTATATGAGTGAGTTGCACTGAAAAACTTAGAATTTACTGAAAAACCCGCATTAGACGAAATGTACAGTGTAGTACATAGTATATGAGTGAGTTGCACTGAAAAACTTAGAATTTACTGAAAAACCCGCATTAGACGAAATGCACAGTGTAGTACATTGTATATGAGTGAGTTGCACTGAAAAACTTAGAATTTACTGAAAAACCCGCATTAGACGAAATGCACAGTGTAGTACATTGTATATGAGTGAGTTGCACTGAAAAACTTAGAATTTATTGAAAAACCCGCATTAGACGAAATGCACAGTGTAGTACATAGTATATGAGTGAGTTGCACTGAAAAACTTAGAATTTACTGAAAAACCCGCATTAGACGAAATGCACAGTGTAGTACATAGTATATGAGTGAGTTGCACTGAAAAACTTAGAATTTACTGAAAAACCCGCATTAGACGAAATGCACAGTGTAGTATATTGTATATGAGTGAGTTGCACTGAAAAACTTAGAATTTACTGAAAAACCCGCATTAGACGAAATGCACAGTGTAGTATATTGTATATGAGTGAGTTGCACTGAAAAACTTAGAATTTACTGAAAAACCCGCATTGGACGAAATGCACAGTGTAGTACATTGTATATGAGTGAGTTGCAGTGAAAAACTTAGAATTTACTGAAAAACCCGCATTGGACGAAATGTACAGTGTAGTACATAGTATATGAGTGAGTTGCACTGAAAAACTTAGAATTTACTGAAAAACCCGCATTAGACGAAATGCACAGTGTAGTACATAGTATATGAGTGAGTTGCACTGAAAACTTAGAATTTACTGAAAAACCCGCATTAGACGAAATCCACAGTGTAGTACATTGTATATGAGTGAGTTACACTGAAAAACTTAGAATTTACTGAAAAATCCGCATTAGACGAAATGCACAGTGTAGTACATTGTATATGAGTGAGTTGCACTGAAAAACTTAGAATTTACTGAAAAACCCGCATTAGACGAAATGCACAGTGTAGTACATAGTATATGAGTGAGTTGCACTGAAAAACTTAGAATTTAGTGAAAAACCCGCATTAGACGAAATGCACAGTGTAGTACATAGGATATGAGTGAGTTGCACTGAAAAACTTAGAATTTACTGAAAAACCCGCATTAGACGAAATGCACAGTGTAGTACATTGTATATGAGTGAGTTGCACTGAAAAACTTAGAATTTACTGAAAAACCCGCATTAGACGAAATGCACACTGTAGTACATTGTATATGAGTGAGTTGCACTGAAAAACTTAGAATTTACTGAAAAAACCCGCATTAGACGAAATGCACAGTGTAGTACATTGTATATGAGTGAGTTGCACTGAAAAACATAGAATTTATTGAAAAACGCGCATTAGACGAAATGCACAGTGTAGTACATAGTATATGAGTGAGTTGCACTGAAAACTTAGAATTTACTGAAAAACCCGCATTAGACGAAATGCACAGTGTAGTACATAGTATATGAGTGAGTTGCACTGAAAAACTTAGAATTTACTGAAAAACCCGCATTAGACGAAATGCACAGTGTAGTACATTGTATATGAGTGAGTTGCACTGAAAAAATTAGAATTTACTGAAAAACCCGCATTAGACGAAATGCACACTGTAGTACATTGTATATGAGTGAGTTGCACTGAAAAACTTAGAATTTACTGAAAAACCCGCATTAGACGAAATGCACAGTGTAGTACATTGTATATGAGTGAGTTGCACTGAAAAACTTAGAATTTACTGAAAAACCCGCATTAGACGAAATGCACACTGTAGTACATTGTATATGAGTGAGTTGCACTGAAAAACTTAGAATTTACTGAAAAACTCGCATTAGACGAAATGCACAGTGTAGTACATTGTATATGAGTGAGTTGCACTGAAAAACTTAGAATTTACTGAAAAACCCGCATTAGACGAAATGCACAGTGTAGTATATTGTATATGAGTGAGTTGCACTGAAAAACTTAGAATTTACTGAAAAACCCGCATTAGACGAAATGCACAGTGTAGTACATTGTATATGAGTGAGTTGCACTGAAAAACTTAGAATTTACTGAAAAACCCGCATTAGACGAAATGTACAGTGTAGTACATAGTATATGAGTGAGTTGCACTGAAAAACTTAGAATTTACTGAAAAACCCGCATTAGACGAAATGCACAGTGTAGTACATTGTATATGAGTGAGTTGCACTGAAAAACTTAGAATTTACTGAAAAACCCGCATTAGACGAAATGCACAGTGTAGTACATTGTATATGAGTGAGTTGCACTGAAAAACTTAGAATTTATTGAAAAACCCGCATTAGACGAAATGCACAGTGTAGTACATAGTATATGAGTGAGTTGCACTGAAAAACTTAGAATTTACTGAAAAACCCGCATTAGACGAAATGCACAGTGTAGTACATAGTATATGAGTGAGTTGCACTGAAAAACTTAGAATTTACTGAAAAACCCGCATTAGACGAAATGCACAGTGTAGTATATTGTATATGAGTGAGTTGCACTGAAAAACTTAGAATTTACTGAAAAACCCGCATTAGACGAAATGCACAGTGTAGTATATTGTATATGAGTGAGTTGCACTGAAAAACTTAGAATTTACTGAAAAACCCGCATTGGACGAAATGCACAGTGTAGTACATTGTATATGAGTGACTTGCACTGAAAAACTTAGAATTTACTGAAAAACCCGCATTGGACGAAATGTACAGTGTAGTACATAGTATATGAGTGAGTTGCACTGAAAAACTTAGAATTTACTGAAAAACCCGCATTAGACGAAATGCACAGTGTAGTACATAGTATATGAGTGAGTTGCACTGAAAACTTAGAATTTACTGAAAAACCCGCATTAGACGAAATCCACAGTGTAGTACATTGTATATGAGTGAGTTACACTGAAAAACTTAGAATTTACTGAAAAATCCGCATTAGACGAAATGCACAGTGTAGTACATTGTATATGAGTGAGTTGCACTGAAAAACTTAGAATTTACTGAAAAACCCGCATTAGACGAAATGCACAGTGTAGTACATAGTATATGAGTGAGTTGCACTGAAAAACTTAGAATTTAGTGAAAAACCCGCATTAGACGAAATGCACAGTGTAGTACATAGGATATGAGTGAGTTGCACTGAAAAACTTAGAATTTACTGAAAAACCCGCATTAGACGAAATGCACAGTGTAGTACATTGTATATGAGTGAGTTGCACTGAAAAACTTAGAATTTACTGAAAAACCCGCATTAGACGAAATGCACACTGTAGTACATTGTATATGAGTGAGTTGCACTGAAAAACTTAGAATTTACTGAAAAACCCGCATTAGACGAAATGCACAGTGTAGTACATTGTATATGAGTGAGTTGCACTGAAAAACATAGAATTTATTGAAAAACGCGCATTAGACGAAATGCACAGTGTAGTACATAGTATATGAGTGAGTTGCACTGAAAAACTTAGAATTTACTGAAAAACCCGCATTAGACGAAATGCACAGTGTAGTACATAGTATATGAGTGAGTTGCACTGAAAAACTTAGAATTTACTGAAAAACCCGCATTAGACGAAATGCACAGTGTAGTACATTGTATATGAGTGAGTTGCACTGAAAAAATTAGAATTTACTGAAAAACCCGCATTAGACGAAATGCACACTGTAGTACATTGTATATGAGTGAGTTGCACTGAAAAACTTAGAATTTACTGAAAAACCCGCATTAGACGAAATGCACAGTGTAGTACATTGTATATGAGTGAGTTGCACTGAAAAACTTAGAATTTACTGAAAAACCCGCATTAGACGAAATGCACAGTGTAGTATATTGTATATGAGTGAGTTGCACTGAAAAACTTAGAATTTACTGAAAAACCCGCATTAGACGAAATGCACAGTGTAGTACATTGTATATGAGTGAGTTGCACTGAAAAACTTAGAATTTACTGAAAAACCCGCATTAGACGAAATGCACAGTGTAGTACATTGTATATGAGTGAGTTGCACTGAAAAACTTAGAATTTATTGAAAAACGCGCATTAGACAAAATGCACAGTGTAGTACATAGTATATGAGTGAGTTGCACTGAAAAACTTAGAATTTACTGAAAAACCCGCATTAGACGAAATGCACAGTGTAGTACATAGTATATGAGTGAGTTGCACTGAAAAACTTAGAATTTACTGAAAAACCCGCATTAGACGAAATGCACAGTGTAGTACATTGTATATGAGTGAGTTGCACTGAAAAACTTAGAATTTACTGAAAAACCCGCATTAGACGAAATGCACAGTGTAGTATATTGTATATGAGTGAGTTGCACTGAAAAACATAGAATTTACTGAAAAACCCGCATTAGACGAAATGCACAGTGTAGTACATTGTATATGAGTGAGTTGCACTGAAAAACTTAGAATTTACTGAAAAACCCGCATTAGACGAAATGTACAGTGTAGTACATAGTATATGAGTGAGTTGCACTGAAAAACTTAGAATTTACTGAAAAACCCGCATTAGACGAAATGCACAGTGTAGTACATTGTATATGAGTGAGTTGCACTGAAAAACTTAGAATTTACTGAAAAACCCGCATTAGACGAAATGCACAGTGTAGTACATAGTATATGAGTGAGTTGCACTGAAAAACTTAGAATTTACTGAAAAACCCGCATTAGACGAAATGCACAGTGTAGTACATTGTATATGAGTGAGTTGCATTGAAAAACTTAGAATTTACTGAAAAACCCGCATTAGACGAAATGCACAGTGTAGTACATTGTATATGAGTGAGTTGCACTGAAAAACTTAGAATTTATTGAAAAACCCGCATTAGACGAAATGCACAGTGTAGTACATAGTATATGAGTGAGTTGCACTGAAAAACTTAGAATTTACTGAAAAACCCGCATTACACGAAATGCACAGTGTAGTACATAGTATATGAGTGAGTTGCACTGAAAAACTTAGAATTTACTGAAAAACCCGCATTAGACGAAATGCACAGTGTAGTATATTGTATATGAGTGAGTTGCACTGAAAAACTTAGAATTTACTGAAAAACCCGCATTAGACGAAATGCACAGTGTAGTACATAGTATATGAGTGAGTTGCACTGAAAAACTTAGAATTTACTGAAAAACCCGCATTAGACGAAATGCACAGTGTAGTACATTGTATATGAGTGAGTTGCACTGAAAAACTTAGAATTTACTGAAAAACCCGCATTAGACGAAATGCACAGTGTAGTACATTGTATATGAGTGAGTTGCACTGAAAAACTTAGAATTTACTGAAAAACCCGCATTAGACGAAATGCACAGTGTAGTATATTGTATATGAGTGAGTTGCACTGAAAAACTTAGAATTTACTGAAAAACCCGCATTGGACGAAATGCACAGTGTAGTACATTGTATATGAGTGAGTTGCACTGAAAAACTTAGAATTTACTGAAAAACCCGCATTGGACGAAATGTACAGTGTAGTACATAGTATATGAGTGAGTTGCACTGAAAAACTTAGAATTTACTGAAAAACCCGCATTAGACGAAATGCACAGTGTAGTACATAGTATATGAGTGAGTTGCACTGAAAAACTTAGAATTTACTGAAAAACCCGCATTAGACGAAATGCACAGTGTAGTACATAGTATATGAGTGAGTTGCACTGAAAAACTTAGAATTTATTGAAAAACCCGCATTAGACGAAATGCACAGTGTAGTACATTGTATATGAGTGAGTTGCACTGAAAAACTTAGAATTTACTGAAAAACCCGCATTAGACGAAATGCACACTGTAGTACATTGTATATGAGTGAGTTGCACTGAAAAACTTAGAATTTACTGAAAAACTCGCATTAGACGAAATGCACAGTGTAGTACATTGTATATGAGTGAGTTGCACTGAAAAACTTAGAATTTAGTGAAAAACCCGCATTAGACGAAATGCACAGTGTAGTACATTGTATATGAGTGAGTTGCACTGAAAAACTTAGAATTTACTGAAAAACCCGCATTAGACGAAATGCACAGTGTAGTACATTGTATATGAGTGAGTTGCACTGAAAAACTTAGAATTTACTGAAAAACCCGCATTAGACGAAATGTACAGTGTAGTACATAGTATATGAGTGAGTTGCACTGAAAAACTTAGAATTTACTGAAAAACCCGCATTAGACGAAATGCACAGTGTAGTACATTGTATATGAGTGAGTTGCACTGAAAAACTTAGAATTTACTGAAAAACCCGCATTAGACGAAATGCACAGTGTAGTACATTGTATATGAGTGAGTTGCACTGAAAAACTTAGAATTTATTGAAAAACCCGCATTAGACGAAATGCACAGTGTAGTACATAGTATATGAGTGAGTTGCACTGAAAAACTTAGAATTTACTGAAAAACCCGCATTAGACGAAATGCACAGTGTAGTACATAGTATATGAGTGAGTTGCACTGAAAAACTTAGAATTTACTGAAAAACCCGCATTAGACGAAATGCACAGTGTAGTATATTGTATATGAGTGAGTTGCACTGAAAAACTTAGAATTTACTGAAAAACCCGCATTAGACGAAATGCACAGTGTAGTACATAGTATATGAGTGAGTTGCACTGAAAAACTTAGAATTTACTGAAAAACCCGCATTGGACGAAATGCACAGTGTAGTACATTGTATATGAGTGACTTGCACTGAAAAACTTAGAATTTACTGAAAAACCCGCATTGGACGAAATGTACAGTGTAGTACATAGTATATGAGTGAGTTGCACTGAAAAACTTAGAATTTACTGAAAAACCCGCATTAGACGAAATGCACAGTGTAGTACATAGTATATGAGTGAGTTGCACTGAAAACTTAGAATTTATTGAAAAACCCGCATTAGACGAAATCCACAGTGTAGTACATTGTATATGAGTGAGTTACACTGAAAAACTTAGAATTTACTGAAAAATCCGCATTAGACGAAATGCACAGTGTAGTACATTGTATATGAGTGAGTTGCACTGAAAAACTTAGAATTTACTGAAAAACCCGCATTAGACGAAATGCACAGTGTAGTACATTGTATATGAGTGAGTTGCACTGAAAAACTTAGAATTTAGTGAAAAACCCGCATTAGACGAAATGCACAGTGTAGTACATAGTATATGAGTGAGTTGCACTGAAAAACTTAGAATTTACTGAAAAACCCGCATTAGACGAAATGCACAGTGTAGTACATTGTATATGAGTGAGTTGCACTGAAAAACTTAGAATTTACTGAAAAACCCGCATTAGACGAAATGCACACTGTAGTACATTGTATATGAGTGAGTTGCACTGAAAAACTTAGAATTTACTGAAAAACCCGCATTAGACGAAATGCACAGTGTAGTACATTGTATATGAGTGAGTTGCACTGAAAAACATAGAATTTATTGAAAAACGGGCATTAGACGAAATGCACAGTGTAGTACATAGTATATTAGTGAGTTGCACTGAAAAACTTAGAATTTACTGAAAAACCCGCATTAGACGAAATGCACAGTGTAGTACATAGTATATGAGTGAGTTGCACTGAAAAACTTAGAATTTACTGAAAAACCCGCATTAGACGAAATGCACAGTGTAGTACATTGTATATGAGTGAGTTGCATTGAAAAACTTAGAATTTACTGAAAAACCCGCATTAGACGAAATGCACAGTGTAGTACATTGTATATGAGTGAGTTGCACTGAAAAACTTAGAATTTATTGAAAAACCCGCATTAGACGAAATGCACAGTGTAGTACATAGTATATGAGTGAGTTGCACTGAAAAACTTAGAATTTACTGAAAAACCCGCATTACACGAAATGCACAGTGTAGTACATAGTATATGAGTGAGTTGCAGTGAAAAACTTAGAATTTACTGAAAAACCCGCATTAGACGAAATGCACAGTGTAGTATATTGTATATGAGTGAGTTGCACTGAAAAACTTAGAATTTACTGAAAAACCCGCATTAGACGAAATGCACAGTGTAGTACATAGTATATGAGTGAGTTGCACTGAAAAACTTAGAATTTACTGAAAAACCCGCATTAGACGAAATGCACAGTGTAGTACATTGTATATGAGTGAGTTGCACTGAAAAACTTAGAATTTACTGAAAAACCCGCATTAGACGAAATGCACAGTGTAGTACATTGTATATGAGTGAGTTGCACTGAAAAACTTAGAATTTACTGAAAAACCCGCATTAGACGAAATGCACAGTGTAGTATATTGTATATGAGTGAGTTGCACTGAAAAACTTAGAATTTACTGAAAAACCCGCATTGGACGAAATGCACAGTGTAGTACATTGTATATGAGTGAGTTGCACTGAAAAACTTAGAATTTACTGAAAAACCCGCATTGGACGAAATGTACAGTGTAGTACATAGTATATGAGTGAGTTGCACTGAAAAACTTAGAATTTACTGAAAAACCCGCATTAGACGAAATGCACAGTGTAGTACATAGTATATGAGTGAGTTGCACTGAAAAACTTAGAATTTACTGAAAAACCCGCATTAGACGAAATGCACAGTGTAGTACATAGTATATGAGTGAGTTGCACTGAAAAACTTAGAATTTATTGAAAAACCCGCATTAGACGAAATGCACAGTGTAGTACATTGTATATGAGTGAGTTTCACTGAAAAACTTAGAATTTACTGAAAAACCCGCATTAGACGAAATGCACACTGTAGTACATTGTATATGAGTGAGTTGCACTGAAAAACTTAGAATTTACTGAAAAACTCGCATTAGACGAAATGCACAGTGTAGTACATTGTATATGAGTGAGTTGCACTGAAAAACTTAGAATTTAGTGAAAAACCCGCATTAGACGAAATGCACAGTGTAGTACATTGTATATGAGTGAGTTGCACTGAAAAACTTAGAATTTACTGAAAAACCCGCATTAGACGAAATGCACAGTGTAGTACATTGTATATGAGTGAGTTGCACTGAAAAACTTAGAATTTACTGAAAAACCCGCATTAGACGAAATGTACAGTGTAGTACATAGTATATGAGTGAGTTGCACTGAAAAACTTAGAATTTACTGAAAAACCCGCATTAGACGAAATGCACAGTGTAGTACATTGTATATGAGTGAGTTGCACTGAAAAACTTAGAATTTACTGAAAAACCCGCATTAGACGAAATGCACAGTGTAGTACATTGTATATGAGTGAGTTGCACTGAAAAACTTAGAATTTATTGAAAAACCCGCATTAGACGAAATGCACAGTGTAGTACATAGTATATGAGTGAGTTGCACTGAAAAACTTAGAATTTACTGAAAAACCCGCATTAGACGAAATGCACAGTGTAGTATATTGTATATGAGTGAGTTGCACTGAAAAACTTAGAATTTACTGAAAAACCCGCATTAGACGAAATGCACAGTGTAGTACATAGTATATGAGTGAGTTGCACTGAAAAACTTAGAATTTACTGAAAAACCCGCATTGGACGAAATGCACAGTGTAGTACATTGTATATGAGTGACTTGCACTGAAAAACTTAGAATTTACTGAAAAACCCGCATTGGACGAAATGTACAGTGTAGTACATAGTATATGAGTGAGTTGCACTGAAAAACTTAGAATTTACTGAAAAACCCGCATTAGACGAAATGCACAGTGTAGTACATAGTATATGAGTGAGTTGCACTGAAAAACTTAGAATTTACTGAAAAACCCGCATTGGACGAAATCCACAGTGTAGTACATTGTATATGAGTGACTTGCACTGAAAAACTTAGAATTTACTGAAAAACCCGCATTGGACGAAATGTACAGTGTAGTACATAGTATATGAGTGAGTTGCACTGAAAAACTTAGAATTTACTGAAAAACCCGCATTAGACGAAATGCACAGTGTAGTACATAGTATATGAGTGAGTTGCACTGAAAAACTTAGAATTTACTGAAAAACCCGCATTGGACGAAATGCACAGTGTAGTACATTGTATATGAGTGAGTTGCACTGAAAAACTTAGAATTTACTGAAAAACCCGCATTGGACGAAATGTACAGTGTAGTACATAGTATATGAGTGAGTTGCACTGAAAAACTTAGAATTTACTGAAAAACCCGCATTAGACGAAATGCACAGTGTAGTACATAGTATATGAGTGAGTTGCACTGAAAAACTTAGAATTTACTGAAAAACCCGCATTAGACGAAATGCACAGTGTAGTACATAGTATATGAGTGAGTTGCACTGAAAAACTTAGAATTTATTGAAAAACCCGCATTAGACGAAATGCACAGTGTAGTACATTGTATATGAGTGAGTTGCACTGAAAAACTTAGAATTTACTGAAAAACCCGCATTAGACGAAATGCACACTGTAGTACATTGTATATGAGTGAGTTGCACTGAAAAACTTAGAATTTACTGAAAAACTCGCATTAGACGAAATGCACAGTGTAGTACATTGTATATGAGTGAGTTGCACTGAAAAACTTAGAATTTAGTGAAAAACCCGCATTAGACGAAATGCACAGTGTAGTACATTGTATATGAGTGAGTTGCACTGAAAAACTTAGAATTTACTGAAAAACCCGCATTAGACGAAATGCACAGTGTAGTACATTGTATATGAGTGAGTTGCACTGAAAAACTTAGAATTTACTGAAAAACCCGCATTAGACGAAATGTACAGTGTAGTACATAGTATATGAGTGAGTTGCACTGAAAAACTTAGAATTTACTGAAAAACCCGCATTAGACGAAATGCACAGTGTAGTACATTGTATATGAGTGAGTTGCACTGAAAAACTTAGAATTTACTGAAAAACCCGCATTAGACGAAATGCACAGTGTAGTACATTGTATATGAGTGAGTTGCACTGAAAAACTTAGAATTTATTGAAAAACCCGCATTAGACGAAATGCACAGTGTAGTACATAGTATATGAGTGAGTTGCACTGAAAAACTTAGAATTTACTGAAAAACCCGCATTAGACGAAATGCACAGTGTAGTACATAGTATATGAGTGAGTTGCACTGAAAAACTTAGAATTTACTGAAAAACCCGCATTAGACGAAATGCACAGTGTAGTATATTGTATATGAGTGAGTTGCACTGAAAAACTTAGAATTTACTGAAAAACCCGCATTAGACGAAATGCACAGTGTAGTACATAGTATATGAGTGAGTTGCACTGAAAAACTTAGAATTTACTGAAAAACCCGCATTGGACGAAATGCACAGTGTAGTACATTGTATATGAGTGACTTGCACTGAAAAACTTAGATTTACTGAAAAACCCGCATTGGACGAAATGTACAGTGTAGTACATAGTATATGAGTGAGTTGCACTGAAAAACTTAGAATTTACTGAAAAACCCGCATTAGACGAAATGCACAGTGTAGTACATAGTATATGAGTGAGTTGCACTGAAAACTTAGAATTTACTGAAAAACCCGCATTAGACGAAATCCACAGTGTAGTACATTGTATATGAGTGAGTTACACTGAAAAACTTAGAATTTACTGAAAAATCCGCATTAGACGAAATGCACAGTGTAGTACATTGTATATGAGTGAGTTGCACTGAAAAACTTAGAATTTACTGAAAAACCCGCATTAGACGAAATGCACAGTGTAGTACATTGTATATGAGTGAGTTGCAATGAAAAACTTAGAATTTAGTGAAAAACCCGCATTAGACGAAATGCACAGTGTAGCACATAGTATATGAGTGAGTTGCACTGAAAAACTTAGAATTTACTGAAAAACCCGCATTAGACGAAATGCACAGTGTAGTACATTGTATATGAGTGAGTTGCACTGAAAAACTTAGAATTTACTGAAAAACCCGCATTAGACGAAATGCACACTGTAGTACATTGTATATGAGTGAGTTGCACTGAAAAACTTAGAATTTACTGAAAAACCCGCATTAGACGAAATGCACAGTGTAGTACATTGTATATGAGTGAGTTGCACTGAAAAACATAGAATTTATTGAAAAACGCGCATTAGACGAAATGCACAGTGTAGTACATAGTATATGAGTGAGTTGCACTGAAAAACTTAGAATTTACTGAAAAACCCGCATTAGACGAAATGCACAGTGTAGTACATAGTATATGAGTGAGTTGCACTGAAAAACTTAGAATTTACTGAAAAACCCGCATTAGACGAAATGCACAGTGTAGTACATTGTATATGAGTGAGTTGCACTGAAAAAATTAGAATTTACTGAAAAACCCGCATTAGACGAAATGCACACTGTAGTACATTGTATATGAGTGAGTTGCACTGAAAAACTTAGAATTTACTGAAAAACCCGCATTAGACGAAATGCACAGTGTAGTATATTGTATATGAGTGAGTTGCACTGAAAAACTTAGAATTTACTGAAAAACCCGCATTAGACGAAATGCACAGTGTAGTACATAGTATATGAGTGAGTTGCACTGAAAAACTTAGAATTTACTGAAAAACCCGCATTAGACGAAATGCACAGTGTAGTACATTGTATATGAGTGAGTTGCACTGAAAAACTTAGAATTTACTGAAAAACCGGCATTAGACGAAATGCACAGTGTAGTACATAGTATATGAGTGAGTTGCACTGAAAAACTTGGAATTTACTGAAAATCCCGCATTAGACGAAATCCACAGTGTAGTACATTGTATATGAGTGAGTTGCACTGAAAAACTTAGAATTTACTGAAAAACCCGCATTAGACGAAATGTACAGTGTAGTACATAGTATATGAGTGAGTTGCACTGAAAAACTTAGAATTTAATGAAAAACCCGCATTAGACGAAATGCACACTGTAGTACATAGTATATGAGTGAGTTGCACTGAAAAACTTAGAATTTACTGAAAATCCCGCATTAGACGAAATCCACAGTGTAGTACATTGTATATGAGTGAGTTGCACTGAAAAACTTAGAATTTACTGAAAAACCCGCATTAGACGAAATCCACAGTGTAGTACATTGTATATGAGTGAGTTGCACTGAAAAACTTAGAATTTACTGAAAAACCCGCATTAGACGAAATGCACAGTGTAGTACATTGTATATGAGTGAGTTGCACTGAAAAACTTAGAATTTACTGAAAAACCCGCAAGAGACGAAATGTACAGTGTAGTACATAGTATATGAGTGAGTTGCACTGAAAAACTTAGAATTTACTGAAAAACCCGCATTAGACGAAATGCACAGTGTAGTACATTGTATATGAGTGAGTTGCACTGAAAAACTTAGAATTTACTGAAAAACCCGCATTAGACGAAATGCACAGTGTAGTACATAGTATATGAGTGAGTTTCACTGAAAAACTTAGAATTTACTGAAAAACCCGCATTAGACGAAATGCACAGTGTAGTACATTGTATATGAGTGAGTTGCACTAAAAAATTAGAATTTACTGAAAAACCCGCATTAGACGAAATGCACACTGTAGTACATTGTATATGAGTGAGTTGCACTGAAAAACTTAGAATTTACTGAAAAACCCGCATTAGACGAAATGCAAAGTGTAGTACATTGTATATGAGTGAGTTGCACTGAAAAACTTAGAATTTATTGAAAAACGCGCATTAGACGAAATGCACAGTGTAGTACATAGTATATGAGTGAGTTGCACTGAAAAACTTAGAATTTACTGAAAAACCCGCATTAGACGAAATGCACAGTGTAGTACATAGTATATGAGTGAGTTGCACTGAAAAACTTAGAATTTACTGAAAAACCCGCATTAGACGAAATGCACAGTGTAGTACATTGTATATGAGTGAGTTGCACTGAAAAACTTAGAATTTACTGAAAAACCCGCATTAGACGAAATGCACAGTGTAGTACATTGTATATGAGTGAGTTGCACTGAAAAACTTAGAATTTACTGAAAAACCCGCATTAGACGAAATGTACAGTGTAGTACATAGTATATGAGTGAGTTGCACTGAAAAACTTAGAATTTACTGAAAAACCCGCATTAGACGAAATGCACAGTGTAGTACATTGTATATGAGTGAGTTGCACTGAAAAACTTAGAATTTACTGAAAAACCCGCATTAGACGAAATGCACAGTGTAGTACATTGTATATGAGTGAGTTACACTGAAAAACTTAGAATTTACTGAAAAATCCGCATTAGACGAAATGCACAGTGTAGTACATTGTATATGAGTGAGTTGCACTGAAAAACTTAGAATTTACTAAAAAACCCGCATTAGACGAAATGCACAGTGTAGTACATTGTATATGAGTGAGTTGCACTGAAAAACTTAGAATTTAGTGAAAAACCCGCATTAGACGAAATGCACAGTGTAGTACATAGTATATGAGTGAGTTGCACTGAAAAACTTAGAATTTACTGAAAAACTCGCATTAGACGAAATGCACAGTGTAGTACATTGTATATGAGTGAGTTGCACTGAAAAACTTAGAATTTACTGAAAAACCCGCATTAGACGAAATGCACACTGTAGTACATTGTATATGAGTGAGTTGCACTGAAAAACTTAGAATTTACTGAAAAACCCGCATTAGACGAAATGCACAGTGTAGTACATTGTATATGAGTGAGTTGCACTGAAAAACATAGAATTTATTGAAAAACGCGCATTAGACGAAATGCACAGTGTAGTACATAGTATATGAGTGAGTTGCACTGAAAAACTTAGAATTTACTGAAAAACCCGCATTAGACGAAATGCACAGTGTAGTACATAGTATATGAGTGAGTTGCACTGAAAAACTTGGAATTTACTGAAAATCCCGCATTAGACGAAATCCACAGTGTAGTACATTGTATATGAGTGAGTTGCACTGAAAAACTTAGAATTTACTGAAAAACCCGCATTAGACGAAATGTACAGTGTAGTACATAGTATATGAGTGAGTTGCACTGAAAAACTTAGAATTTAATGAAAAACCCGCATTAGACGAAATGCACAGTGTAGTACATAGTATATGAGTGAGTTGCACTGAAAAACTTAGAATTTACTGAAAATCCCGCATTAGACGAAATCCACAGTGTAGTACATTGTATATGAGTGAGTTGCACTGAAAAACTTAGAATTTACTGAAAAACCCGCATTAGACGAAATCCACAGTGTAGTACATTGTATATGAGTAAGTTGCACTGAAAAACTTAGAATTTACTGAAAAACCCGCATTAGACGAAATGCACAGTGTAGTACATTGTATATGAGTGAGTTGCACTGAAAAACTTAGAATTTACTGAAAAACCCGCAAGAGACGAAATGTACAGTGTAGTACATAGTATATGAGTGAGTTGCACTGAAAAACTTAGAATTTACTGAAAAACCCGCATTAGACGAAATGCACAGTGTAGTACATTGTATATGAGTGAGTTGCACTGAAAAACTTAGAATTTACTGAAAAACCCGCATTAGACGAAATGCACAGTGTAGTACATAGTATATGAGTGAGTTTCACTGAAAAACTTAGAATTTACTGAAAAACCCGCATTAGACGAAATGCACAGTGTAGTACATTGTATATGAGTGAGTTGCACTAAAAAATTAGAATTTACTGAAAAACCCGCATTAGACGAAATGCACACTGTAGTACATTGTATATGAGTGAGTTGCACTGAAAAACTTAGAATTTACTGAAAAACCCGCATTAGACGAAATGCACAGTGTAGTACATTGTATATGAGTGAGTTGCACTGAAAAACTTAGAATTTATTGAAAAACGCGCATTAGACGAAATGCACAGTGTAGTACATAGTATATGAGTGAGTTGCACTGAAAAACTTAGAATTTACTGAAAAACCCGCATTAGACGAAATGCACAGTGTAGTACATAGTATATGAGTGAGTTGCACTGAAAAACTTAGAATTTACTGAAAAACCCGCATTAGACGAAATGCACAGTGTAGTACATTGTATATGAGTGAGTTGCACTGAAAAACTTAGAATTTACTGAAAAACCCGCATTAGACGAAATGCACAGTGTAGTACATTGTATATGAGTGAGTTGCACTGAAAAACTTAGAATTTACTGAAAAACCCGCATTAGACGAAATGCACAGTGTAGTACATTGTATATGAGTGAGTTGCACTGAAAAACTTAGAATTTATTGAAAAACGCGCATTAGACGAAATGCACAGTGTAGTACATAGTATATGAGTGAGTTGCACTGAAAAACTTAGAATTTACTGAAAAACCCGCATTAGACGAAATGCACAGTGTAGTACATAGTATATGAGTGAGTTGCACTGAAAAACTTAGAATTTACTGAAAAACCCGCATTAGACGAAATGCACAGTGTAGTACATAGTATATGAGTGAGTTGCACTGAAAAACTTAGAATTTACTGAAAAACCCGCATTAGACGAAATGCACAGTGTAGTATATTGTATATGAGTGAGTTGCACTGAAAAACTTAGAATTTACTGAAAAACCCGCATTAGACGAAATGCACAGTGTAGTACATTGTATATGAGTGAGTTGCACTGAAAAACTTAGAATTTACTGAAAAACCCGCATTACACGAAATGCACAGTGTAGTATATTGTATATGAGTGAGTTGCACTGAAAAACTTAGAATTTACTGAAAAACCCGCATTGGACGAAATGCACAGTGTAGTACATTGTATATGAGTGAGTTGCACTGAAAAACTTAGAATTTACTGAAAAACCCGCATTGGACGAAATGTACAGTGTAGTACATAGTATATGAGTGAGTTGCACTGAAAAACTTAGAATTTACTGAAAAACCCGCATTAGACGAAATGCACAGTGTAGTACATTGTATATGAGTGAGTTGCACTGAAAAACTTAGAATTTACTGAAAAACCCGCATTAGACGAAATCCACAGTGTAGTACATTGTATATGAGTGAGTTGCACTGAAAAACTTAGAATTTACTGAAAAACCCGCATTAGACGAAATGCACAGTGTAGTACATTGTATATGAGTGAGTTGCACTGAAAAACTTAGAATTTACTGAAAAACCCGCATTAGACGAAATGCACAGTGTAGTACATTGTATATGAGTGAGTTGCACTGAAAAACTTAGAATTTAGTGAAAAACCCGCATTAGACGAAATGCACAGTGTAGTACATAGTATATGAGTGAGTTTCACTGAAAAACTTAGAATTTACTGAAAAACCCGCATTAGACGAAATGCACAGTGTAGTACATTGTATATGAGTGAGTTGCACTGAAAAACTTAGAATTTACTGAAAAACCCGCATTAGTCGAAATGCACACTGTAGTACATTGTATATGAGTGAGTTGCACTGAAAAACTTAGAATTTACTGAAAAACCCGCATTAGACGAAATGCACAGTGTAGTACATTGTATATGAGTGAGTTGCACTGAAAAACATAGAATTTATTGAAAAACGCGCATTAGACGAAATGCACAGTGTAGTACATAGTATATGAGTGAGTTGCACTGAAAAACTTAGAATTTACTGAAAAACCCGCATTAGACGAAATGCACAGTGTAGTACATAGTATATGAGTGAGTTGCACTGAAAAACTTAGAATTTACTGAAAAACCCGCATTAGACGAAATGCACAGTGTAGTATATTGTATATGAGTGAGTTGCACTGAAAAACTTAGAATTTACTGAAAAACCCGCATTGGACGAAATGTACAGTGTAGTACATAGTATATGAGTGAGTTGCACTGAAAAACTTAGAATTTACTGAAAAACCCGCATTAGACGAAATGCACAGTGTAGTACATTGTATATGAGTGAGTTGCACTGAAAAACTTAGAATTTATTGAAAAACGCGCATTAGACGAAATGCACAGTGTAGTACATAGTATATGAGTGAGTTGCACTGAAAAACTTAGAATTTACTGAAAAACCCGCATTAGACGAAATGCACAGTGTAGTACATAGTATATTAGTGAGTTGCACTGAAAAACTTAGAATTTATTGAAAAACCCGCATTAGACGAAATGCACAGTGTAGTACATTGTATATGAGTGAGTTGCACTGAAAAACTTAGAATTTACTGAAAAACCCGCATTAGACGAAATGCACACTGTAGTACATTGTATATGAGTGAGTTGCACTGAAAAACTTAGAATTTACTGAAAAACTCGCATTAGACGAAATGCAGAGTGTAGTACATTGTATATGAGTGAGTTGCACTGAAAAACTTAGAATTTACTGAAAAACCCGCATTAGACGAAATGCACAGTGTAGTATATTGTATATGAGTGAGTTGCACTGAAAAACTTAGAATTTACTGAAAAACCCGCATTAGACGAAATGCACAGTGTAGTACATTGTATATGAGTGAGTTGCACTGAAAAACTTAGAATTTACTGAAAAACCCGCATTAGACGAAATGTACAGTGTAGTACATAGTATATGAGTGAGTTGCACTGAAAAACTTAGAATTTACTGAAAAACCCGCATTAGACGAAATGCACAGTGTAGTACATTCTATATGAGTGAGTTGCACTGAAAAACTTAGAATTTACTGAAAAACCCGCATTAGACGAAATGCACAGTGTAGTACATAGTATATGAGTGAGTTGCACTGAAAAACTTAGAATTTACTGAAAAACCCGCATTAGACGAAATGCACAGTGTAGTACATTGTATATGAGTGAGTTGCACTGAAAAACTTAGAATTTACTGAAAAACCCGCATTAGACGAAATGCACAGTGTAGTACATTGTATATGAGTGAGTTGCACTGAAAAACTTAGAATTTATTGAAAAACCCGCATTAGACGAAATGCACAGTGTAGTACATAGTATATGAGTGAGTTGCACTGAAAAACTTAGAATTTACTGAAAAACCCGCATTAGACGAAATGCACAGTGTAGTACATAGTATATGAGTGAGTTGCACTGAAAAACTTAGAATTTACTGAAAAACCCGCATTAGACGAAATGCACAGTGTAGTATATTGTATATGAGTGAGTTGCACTGAAAAACTTAGAATTTACTGAGAAACCCGCATTAGACGAAATGCACAGTGTAGTACATAGTATATGAGTGAGTTGCACTGAAAAACTTAGAATTTACTGAAAAACCCGCATTGGACGAAATGCACAGTGTAGTACATTGTATATGAGTGAGTTGCACTGAAAAACTTAGAATTTACTGAAAAACCCGCATTGGACGAAATGTACAGTGTAGTATATTGTATATGAGTGAGTTGCACTGAAAAACTTAGAATTTATTGAAAAACCCGCATTAGACGAAATGCACAGTGTAGTACATTGTATATGAGTGAGTTGCACTGAAAAACTTAGAATTTAGTGAAAAACCCGCATTAGACGAAATGCACAGTGTAGTACATAGTATATGAGTGAGTTGCACTGAAAAACTTAGAATTTACTGAAAAACCCGCATTAGACGAAATGCACAGTGTAGTACATTGTATATGAGTGAGTTGCACTGAAAAACTTAGAATTTACTGAAAAACCCGCATTAGACGAAATGCACACTGTAGTACATTGTATATGAGTGAGTTGCACTGAAAAACTTAGAATTTACTGAAAAACCCGCATTAGACGAAATGCACAGTGTAGTACATTGTATATGAGTGAGTTGCACTGAAAAACATAGAATTTATTGAAAAACGCGCATTAGACGAAATGCACAGTGTAGTACATAGTATATGAGTGAGTTGCACTGAAAAACTTAGAATTTACTGAAAAACCCGCATTAGACGAAATGCACAGTGTAGTACATAGTATATGAGTGAGTTGCACTGAAAAATTAGAATTTACTGAAAAACCCGCATTAGACGAAATGCACAGTGTAGTATATTTTATATGAGTGAGTTGCACTGAAAAACTTAGAATTTACTGAAAAACCCGCATTAGACGAAATGCACAGTGTAGTACATAGTATATGAGTGAGTTGCACTGAAAAACTTAGAATTTACTGAAAAACCCGCATTAGACGAAATGCACAGTGTAGTACATTGTATATGAGTGAGTTGCACTGAAAAACTTAGAATTTATTGAAAAATGCGCATTAGACGAAATGCACAGTGTAGTACATAGTATATGAGTGAGTTGCACTGAAAAACTTAGAATTTACTGAAAAACCCGCATTAGACGAAATGCACAGTGTAGTACATAGTATATGAGTGAGTTGCACTGAAAAACTTAGAATTTACTGAAAAACCCGCATTAGACGAAATGCACAGTGTAGTATATTTTATATGAGTGAGTTGCACTGAAAAACTTAGAATTTACTGAAAAACCCGCATTAGACGAAATGCACAGTGTAGTACATAGTATATGAGTGAGTTGCACTGAAAAACTTAGAATTTACTGAAAAACCCGCATTAGACGAAATGCACAGTGTAGTACATTGTATATGAGTGAGTTGCACTGAAAAACTTAGAATTTACTGAAAAACCCGCATTAGACGAAATGCACAGTGTAGTACATAGTATATGAGTGAGTTGCACTGAAAAACTTGGAATTTACTGAAAATCCCGCATTAGACGAAATCCACAGTGTAGTACATTGTATATGAGTGAGTTGCACTGAAAAACTTAGAATTTACTGAAAAACCCGCATTAGACGAAATGTACAGTGTAGTACATAGTATATGAGTGAGTTGCACTGAAAAACTTAGAATTTATGAAAAACCCGCATTAGACGAAATGCACAGTGTAGTACATAGTATATGAGTGAGTTGCACTGAAAAACTTAGAATTTACTGAAAATCCCGCATTAGACGAAATCCACAGTGTAGTACATTGTATATGAGTGAGTTGCACTGAAAAACTTAGAATTTACTGAAAAACCCGCATTAGACGAAATCCACAGTGTAGTACATTGTATATGAGTGAGTTGCACTGAAAAACTTAGAATTTACTGAAAAACCCGCATTAGACGAAATGCACAGTGTAGTACATAGTATATGAGTGAGTTTCACTGAAAAACTTAGAATTTACTGAAAAACCCGCATTAGACGAAATGCACAGTGTAGTACATAGTATATGAGTGAGTTGCACTGAAAAACTTAGAATTTACTGAAAAACCCGCATTAGACGAAATGCACAGTGTAGTATATTGTATATGAGTGAGTTGCACTGAAAAACTTAGAATTTAGTGAAAAACCCGCATTAGACGAAATGCACAGTGTAGTACATAGTATATGAGTGAGTTGCACTGAAAAACTTAGAATTTACTGAAAAACCCGCATTAGACGAAATGCACAGTGTAGTACATTGTATATGAGTGAGTTGCACTGAAAAACTTAGAATTTATTGAAAAACGCGCATTAGACGAAATGCACAGTGTAGTACATAGTATATGAGTGAGTTGCACTGAAAAACTTAGAATTTACTGAAAAACCCGCATTAGACGAAATGCACAGTGTAGTACATAGTATATGAGTGAGTTGCACTGAAAAACTTAGAATTTACTGAAAAACCCGCATTAAACGAAATGCACAGTGTAGTATATTGTATATGAGTGAGTTGCACTGAAAAACTTAGAATTTACTAAAAAACCCGCATTAGACGAAATGCACAGTGTAGTACATAGTATATGAGTGAGTTGCACTGAAAAACTTAGAATTTACTGAAAAACCCGCATTAGACGAAATGCACAGTGTAGTACATTGTATATGAGTGAGTTGCACTGAAAAACTTAGAATTTACTGAAAAACCCGCATTAGACGAAATGCACAGTGTAGTACATTGTATATGAGTGAGTTGCACTGAAAAACTTAGAATTTACTGAAAAACCCGCATTAGACGAAATGCACAGTGTAGTATATTGTATATGAGTGAGTTGCACTGAAAAACTTAGAATTTACTGAAAAACCCGCATTAGACGAAATGCACAGTGTAGTACATTGTATATGAGTGAGTTGCACTGAAAAACTTAGAATTTACTGAAAAACCCGCATTGGACGAAATGTACAGTGTAGTACATAGTATATGAGTGAGTTGCACTGAAAAACTTAGAATTTACTGAAAAACCCGCATTAGACGAAATGCACAGTGTAGTACATAGTATATGAGTGAGTTTACTGAAAAACTTAGAATTTACTGAAAAACCCGCATTAGACGAAATGCACAGTGTAGTACATAGTATATGAGTGAGTTGCACTGAAAAACTTAGAATTTACTGAAAATTCCGCATTAGACGAAATCCACAGTGTAGTACATTGTATATGAGTGAGTTGCACTGAAAAACTTAGAATTTACTGAAAAACCCGCATTAGACGAAACCCACAGTGTAGTACATTGTATATGAGTGAGTTGCACTGAAAAACTTAGAATTTACTGAAAAACCCGCATTAGACGAAATCCACAGTGTAGTACATTGTATATGAGTGAGTTGCACTGAAAAACTTAGAATTTACTGAAAAACCCGCATTAGACGAAATCCACAGTGTAGTACATTGTATATGAGTGAGTTGCACTGAAAAAATTAGAATTTACTGAAAAACCCGCATTAGACGAAATGCACACTGTAGTACATTGTATATGAGTGAGTTGCACTGAAAAAATTAGAATTTACTGAAAAACCCGCATTAGACGAAATGCACACTGTAGTACATTGTATATGAGTGAGTTGCACTGAAAAACTTAGAATTTATTGAAAAACGCGCATTAGACGAAATGCACAGTGTAGTACATAGTATATGAGTGAGTTGCACTGAAAAACTTAGAATTTACTGAAAAACCCGCATTAGACGAAATGCACAGTGTAGTACATTGTATATGAGTGAGTTGCACTGAAAAACTTAGAATTTACTGAAAAACCCGCATTAGACGAAATGCACAGTGTAGTACATTGTATATGAGTGAGTTGCACTGAAAAACTTAGAATTTACTGAAAAACCCGCATTAGACGAAATGCACAGTGTAGTATATTGTATATGAGTGAGTTGCACTGAAAAACTTAGAATTTACTGAAAAACCCGCATTAGACGAAATGCACAGTGTAGTACATTGTATATGAGTGAGTTGCACTGAAAAACTTAGAATTTACTGAAAAACCCGCATTGGACGAAATGTACAGTGTAGTACATAGTATATGAGTGAGTTGCACTGAAAAACTTAGAATTTACTGAAAAACCCGCATTAGACGAAATGCACAGTGTAGTACATAGTATATGAGTGAGTTTACTGAAAAACTTAGAATTTACTGAAAAACCCGCATTAGACGAAATGCACAGTGTAGTACATAGTATATGAGTGAGTTGCACTGAAAAACTTAGAATTTACTGAAAATTCCGCATTAGACGAAATCCACAGTGTAGTACATTGTATATGAGTGAGTTGCACTGAAAAACTTAGAATTTACTGAAAAACCCGCATTAGACGAAACCCACAGTGTAGTACATTGTATATGAGTGAGTTGCACTGAAAAACTTAGAATTTACTGAAAAACCCGCATTAGACGAAATCCACAGTGTAGTACATTGTATATGAGTGAGTTGCACTGAAAAACTTAGAATTTACTGAAAAACCCGCATTAGACGAAATCCACAGTGTAGTACATTGTATATGAGTGAGTTGCACTGAAAAAATTAGAATTTACTGAAAAACCCGCATTAGACGAAATGCACACTGTAGTACATTGTATATGAGTGAGTTGCACTGAAAAAATTAGAATTTACTGAAAAACCCGCATTAGACGAAATGCACACTGTAGTACATTGTATATGAGTGAGTTGCACTGAAAAACTTAGAATTTATTGAAAAACGCGCATTAGACGAAATGCACAGTGTAGTACATAGTATATGAGTGAGTTGCACTGAAAAACTTAGAATTTACTGAAAAACCCGCATTAGACGAAATGCACAGTGTAGTACATAGTATATGAGTGAGTTGCACTGAAAAACTTAGAATTGACAGAAAAACCCGCATTAGACGAAATGCACAGTGTAGTACATTGTATATGAGTGAGTTGCACTGAAAAACTTAGAATTTACTGAAAAACCCGCATTAAACGAAATGCACAGTGTAGTACATAGTATATGAGTGAGTTGCACTGAAAAACTTAGAATTTACTGAAAAACCCGCATTAGACGAAATGCACAGTGTAGTACATTGTATATGAGTGAGTTGCACTGAAAAACTTAGAATTTATTGAAAAACGCGCATTAGACGAAATGCACAGTGTAGTACATAGTATATGAGTGAGTTGCACTGAAAAACTTAGAATTTACTGAAAAACCCGCATTAGACGAAATGCACAGTGTAGTACATAGTATATGAGTGAGTTGCACTGAAAAACTTAGAATTTACTGAAAAACCCGCATTAGACGAAATGCACAGTGTAGTATATTGTATATGAGTGAGTTGCACTGAAAAACTTAGAATTTACTGAAAAACCCGCATTAGACGAAATGCACAGTGTAGTACATAGTATATGAGTGAGTTGCACTGAAAAACTTAGAATTTACTGAAAAACCCGCATTAGACGAAATGCACAGTGTAGTACATAGTATATGAGTGAGTTGCACTGAAAAACTTAGAATTTACTGAAAAACCCGCATTAGACGAAATGCACAGTGTAGTATATTGTATATGAGTGAGTTGCACTGAAAAACTTAGAATTTACTGAAAAACCCGCATTAGACGAAATGCACAGTGTAGTACATAGTATATGAGTGAGTTGCACTGAAAAACTTAGAATTTACTGAAAAACCCGCATTAGACGAAATGCACAGTGTAGTACATTGTATATGAGTGAGTTGCACTGAAAAACTTAGAATTTACTGAAAAACCCGCATTAGACGAAATGCACAGTGTAGTACATTGTATATGAGTGAGTTGCACTGAAAAACTTAGAATTTACTGAAAAACCCGCATTAGACGAAATGCACAGTGTACTATATTGTATATGAGTGAGTTGCACTGAAAAACTTAGAATTTACTGAAAAACCCGCATTGGACGAAATGCACAGTGTAGTACATTGTATATGAGTGAGTTGCACTGAAAAACTTAGAATTTACTGAAAAACCCGCATTGGACGAAATGTACAGTGTAGTACATAGTATATGAGTGAGTTGCACTGAAAAACATAGAATTTACTGAAAAACCCGCATTAGACGAAATGCACAGTGTAGTACATAGTATATGAGTGAGTTGCACTGAAAAACTTAGAATTTACTGAAAAACCCGCATTAGACGAAATCCACAGTGTAGTACATTGTATATGAGTGAGTTGCACTGAAAAACTTAGAATTTACTGAAAAACCCGCATTAGACGAAATGCACAGTGTAGTACATTGTATATGAGTGAGTTGCACTGAAAAACTTAGAATTTACTGAAAAACCCGCATTAGACGAAATGCACAGTGTAGTACATTGTATATGAGTGAGTTGCACTGAAAAACTTAGAATTTAGTGAAAAACCCGCATTAGACGAAATGCACAGTGTAGTACATAGTATATGAGTGAGTTGCACTGAAAAACTTAGAATTTACTGAAAAACCCGCATTAGACGAAATGCACAGTGTAGTACATTGTATATGAGTGAGTTGCACTGAAAAACATAGAATTTATTGAAAAACGCGCATTAGACGAAATGCACAGTGTAGTACATAGTATATGAGTGAGTTGCACTGAAAAACTTAGAATTTACTGAAAAACCCGCATTAGACGAAATGCACAGTGTAGTACATAGTATATGAGTGAGTTGCACTGAAAAACTTAGAATTTACTGAAAAACCCGCATTAGACGAAATGCACAGTGTAGTATATTGTATATGAGTGAGTTGCACTGAAAAACTTAGAATTTACTGAAAAACCCGCATTAGACGAAATGCACAGTGTAGTACATAGTATATGAGTGAGTTGCACTGAAAAACTTAGAATTTACTGAAAAACCCGCATTAGACGAAATGCACAGTGTAGTACATAGTATATGAGTGAGTTGCACTGAAAAACTTAGAATTTACTGAAAAACCCGCATTAGACGAAATGCACAGTGTAGTACATAGTATATGAGTGAGTTGCACTGAAAAACTTAGAATTTACTGAAAATCCCGCATTAGACGAAATCCACAGTGTAGTACATTGTATATGAGTGAGTTGCACTGAAAAACTTAGAATTTACTGAA
Organism: Mus caroli; assembly: GCF_978045245.1. Classification (NCBI taxonomy): domain Eukaryota; kingdom Metazoa; phylum Chordata; class Mammalia; order Rodentia; family Muridae; genus Mus; species Mus caroli. The sequence goes on from NW_028227614.1 coordinate 30,615, forward strand.
AAACCCGCATTAGACGAAATGCACAGTGTAGTACATTGTATATGAGTGAGTTGCACTGAAAAACTTAGAATTTACTGAAAAACCCGCATTGGACGAAATGTACAGTGTAGTACATAGTATATGAGTGAGTTGCACTGAAAAACTTAGAATTTACTGAAAAACCCGCATTAGACGAAATGCACAGTGTAGTACATAGTATATGAGTGAGTTTACTGAAAAACTTAGAATTTACTGAAAATCCCGCATTAGACGAAATCCACAGTGTTGTACATTGTATATGAGTGAGTTGCACTGAAAAACTTAGAATTTACTGAAAAACCCGCATTAGACGAAATGTACAGTGTAGTACATAGTATATGAGTGAGTTGCACTGAAAAACTTAGAATTTACTGAAAAACCCGCATTAGACGAAATGCACAGTGTAGTACATAGTATATAGTGAGTTGCACTGAAAAACTTAGAATTTACTGAAAATCCCGCATTAGACGAAATCCACAGTGTAGTACATTGTATATGAGTGAGTTGCACTGAAAAACTTAGAATTTACTGAAAAACCCGCATTAGACGAAATCCACAGTGTAGTACATTGTATATGAGTGAGTTGCACTGAAAAACTTAGAATTTACTGAAAAACCCGCATTAGACGAAATGCACAGTGTAGTACATTGTATATGAGTGAGTTGCACTGAAAAACTTAGAATTTACTGAAAAACCCGCATTAGACGAAATGTACAGTGTAGTACATAGTATATGAGTGAGTTGCACTGAAAAACTTAGAATTTACTGAAAAACCCGCATTAGACGAAATGCACAGTGTAGTACATTGTATATGAGTGAGTTGCACTGAAAAACATAGAATTTACTGAAAAACCCGCATTAGACGAAATGCACAGTGTAGTACATAGTATATGAGTGAGTTTCACTGAAAAACTTAGAATTTACTGAAAAACCCGCATTAGACGAAATGCACAGTGTAGTACATTGTATATGAGTGAGTTGCACTGAAAAACTTAGAATTTACTGAAAAACCCGCATTAGACGAAATGCACACTGTAGTACATTGTATATGAGTGAGTTGCACTGAAAAACTTAGAATTTACTGAAAAACCCGCATTAGACGAAATGCACAGTGTAGTACATTGTATATGAGTGAGTTGCACTGAAAAAATTTAGAATTTATTGAAAAACGCGCATTAGACGAAATGCACAGTGTAGTACATAGTATATGAGTGAGTTGCACTGAAAAACTTAGAATTTACTGAAAAACCCGCATTAGACGAAATGCACAGTCTAGTACATAGTATATGATTGAGTTGCACTGAAAAACTTAGAATTTACTGAAAAACCCGCATTAGACGAAATGCACAGTGTAGTACATTGTATATGAGTGAGTTGCACTGAAAAACTTAGAATTTACTGAAAAACCCGCATTAGACGAAATGCACAGTGTAGTACATTGTATATGAGTGAGTTGCACTGAAAAACTTAGAATTTACTGAAAAACGCGCATTAGACGAAATGCACAGTGTAGTACATAGTATATGAGTGAGTTGCACTGAAAAACTTAGAATTTACTGAAAAACTCGCATTAGACGAAATGCACAGTGTAGTACATAGTATATGAGTGAGTTGCACTGAAAAACTTAGAATTTACTGAAAAGCCCGCATTAGACGAAATGCACACTGTAGTACATTGTATATGAGTGAGTTGCACTGAAAAACTTAGAATTTACTGAAAAACCCGCATTAGACGAAATGCACAGTGTAGTACATTGTATATGAGTGAGTTGCACTGAAAAACTTAGAATTTACTGAAAAACGCGCATTAGACGAAATGCACAGTGTAGTACATAGTATATGAGTGAGTTGCACTGAAAAACTTAGAATTTACTGAAAAACCCGCATTAGACGAAATGCACAGTGTAGTACATAGTATATGAGTGAGTTGCACTGAAAAACTTAGAATTTACTGAAAAACCCGCATTAGACGAAATGCACAGTGTAGTATATTGTATATGAGTGAGTTGCACTGAAAAACTTAGAATTTACTGAAAAACCCGCATTAGACGAAATGCACAGTGTAGTACATAGTATATGAGTGAGTTGCACTGAAAAACTTAGAATTTACTGAAAAACCCGCATTAGACGAAATGCACAGTGTAGTACATAGTATATGAGTGAGTTGCACTGAAAAACTTAGAATTTACTGAAAAACCCGCATTAGACGAAATGCACAGTGTAGTACATAGTATATGAGTGAGTTGCACTGAAAAACTTAGAATTTACTGAAAATCCCGCATTAGACGAAACCCACAGTGTAGTACATTGTATATGAGTGAGTTGCACTGAAAAACATAGAATTTACTGAGAAACCCGCATTAGACGAAATCCACAGTGTAGTACATTGTATATGAGTGAGTTGCACTGAAAAACTTAGAATTTACTGAAAAACCCGCATTAGACGAAATGCACAGTGTAGTACATTGTATATGAGTGAGTTGCACTGAAAAACTTAGAATTTACTGAAAAACCCGCATTAGACGAAATGCACAGTGTAGTACATTGTATATGAGTGAGTTGCACTGAAAAACTTAGAATTTACTGAAAAACCCGCATTAGACGAAATGCACAGTGTAGTATATTGTATATGAGTGAGTTGCACTGAAAAACTTAGAATTTACTGAAAAACCCGCATTAGACGAAATGCACAGTGTAGTACATTGTATATGAGTGAGTTGCACTGAAAAACTTAGAATTTACTGAAAAACCCGCATTGGATGAAATGTACAGTGTAGTACATAGTATATGAGTGAGTTGCACTGAAAAACTTAGAATTTACTGAAAAACCCGCATTAGACGAAATGCACAGTGTAGTACATAGTATATGAGTGAGTTGCACTGAAAAACTTAGAATTTACTGAAAAACCCGCATTAGACGAAATGCACAGTGTAGTACATTGTATATGAGTGAGTTGCACTGAAAAACTTAGAATTTACTGAAAAACCCGCATTAGACGAAATGCACACTGTAGTACATTGTATATGAGTGAGTTGCACTGAAAAACTTAGAATTTACTGAAAAACCCGCATTAGACGAAATGCACAGTGTAGTACATTGTATATGAGTGAGTTGCACTGAAAAACTTAGAATTTACTGAAAAACCCGCATTAGACGAAATGCACAGTGTAGTACATAGTATATGAGTGAGTTGCACTGAAAAACTTAGAATTTACTGAAAAACCCGCATTAGACGAAATGCACAGTGTAGTACATTGTATATGAGTGAGTTGCACTGAAAAACATAGAATTTATTGAAAAACGCGCATTAGACGAAATGCACAGTGTAGTACATAGTATATGAGTGAGTTGCACTGAAAAACTTAGAATTTACTGAAAAACCCGCATTAGACGAAATGCACAGTGTAGTACATAGTATATGAGTGAGTTGCACTGAAAAACTTAGAATTTACTGAAAAACCCGCATTAGACGAAATGCACAGTGTAGTATATTGTATATGAGTGAGTTGCACTGAAAAACTTAGAATTTACTGAAAAACCCGCATTAGACGAAATGCACAGTGTAGTACATAGTATATGAGTGAGTTGCACTGAAAAACTTAGAATTTACTGAAAAACCCGCATTAGACGAAATGCACAGTGTAGTACATAGTATATGAGTGAGTTGCACTGAAAAACTTAGAATTTACTGAAAAACCCGCATTAGACGAAATGCACAGTGTAGTACATAGTATATGAGTGAGTTGCACTGAAAAACTTAGAATTTACTGAAAATCCCGCATTAGACGAAATCCACAGTGTAGTACATTGTATATGAGTGAGTTGCACTGAAAAACTTAGAATTTACTGAAAAACCCGCATTAGACGAAATGCACAGTGTAGTACATTGTATATGAGTGAGTTGCACTGAAAAACTTAGAATTTACTGAAAAACCCGCATTGGACGAAATGTACAGTGTAGTACATAGTATATGAGTGAGTTGCACTGAAAAACTTAGAATTTACTGAAAAACCCGCATTAGACGAAATGCACAGTGTAGTACATAGTATATGAGTGAGTTTACTGAAAAACTTAGAATTTACTGAAAATCCCGCATTAGACGAAATCCACAGTGTTGTACATTGTATATGAGTGAGTTGCACTGAAAAACTTAGAATTTACTGAAAAACCCGCATTAGACGAAATGTACAGTGTAGTACATAGTATATGAGTGAGTTGCACTGAAAAACTTAGAATTTACTGAAAAACCCGCATTAGACGAAATGCACAGTGTAGTACATAGTATATAGTGAGTTGCACTGAAAAACTTAGAATTTACTGAAAATCCCGCATTAGACGAAATCCACAGTGTAGTACATTGTATATGAGTGAGTTGCACTGAAAAACTTAGAATTTACTGAAAAACCCGCATTAGACGAAATCCACAGTGTAGTACATTGTATATGAGTGAGTTGCACTGAAAAACTTAGAATTTACTGAAAAACCCGCATTAGACGAAATGCACAGTGTAGTACATTGTATATGAGTGAGTTGCACTGAAAAACTTAGAATTTACTGAAAAACCCGCATTAGACGAAATGTACAGTGTAGTACATAGTATATGAGTGAGTTGCACTGAAAAACTTAGAATTTACTGAAAAACCCGCATTAGACGAAATGCACAGTGTAGTACATTGTATATGAGTGAGTTGCACTGAAAAACATAGAATTTACTGAAAAACCCGCATTAGACGAAATGCACAGTGTAGTACATAGTATATGAGTGAGTTTCACTGAAAAACTTAGAATTTACTGAAAAACCCGCATTAGACGAAATGCACAGTGTAGTACATTGTATATGAGTGAGTTGCACTGAAAAACTTAGAATTTACTGAAAAACCCGCATTAGACGAAATGCACACTGTAGTACATTGTATATGAGTGAGTTGCACTGAAAAACTTAGAATTTACTGAAAAACCCGCATTAGACGAAATGCACAGTGTAGTACATTGTATATGAGTGAGTTGCACTGAAAAATTTAGAATTTATTGAAAAACGCGCATTAGACGAAATGCACAGTGTAGTACATAGTATATGAGTGAGTTGCACTGAAAAACTTAGAATTTACTGAAAAACCCGCATTAGACGAAATGCACAGTCTAGTACATAGTATATGATTGAGTTGCACTGAAAAACTTAGAATTTACTGAAAAACCCGCATTAGACGAAATGCACAGTGTAGTACATTGTATATGAGTGAGTTGCACTGAAAAACTTAGAATTTACTGAAAAACCCGCATTAGACGAAATGCACAGTGTAGTACATTGTATATGAGTGAGTTGCACTGAAAAACTTAGAATTTACTGAAAAACGCGCATTAGACGAAATGCACAGTGTAGTACATAGTATATGAGTGAGTTGCACTGAAAAACTTAGAATTTACTGAAAAACTCGCATTAGACGAAATGCACAGTGTAGTACATAGTATATGAGTGAGTTGCACTGAAAAACTTAGAATTTACTGAAAAGCCCGCATTAGACGAAATGCACACTGTAGTACATTGTATATGAGTGAGTTGCACTGAAAAACTTAGAATTTACTGAAAAACCCGCATTAGACGAAATGCACAGTGTAGTACATTGTATATGAGTGAGTTGCACTGAAAAACTTAGAATTTACTGAAAAACGCGCATTAGACGAAATGCACAGTGTAGTACATAGTATATGAGTGAGTTGCACTGAAAAACTTAGAATTTACTGAAAAACCCGCATTAGACGAAATGCACAGTGTAGTACATAGTATATGAGTGAGTTGCACTGAAAAACTTAGAATTTACTGAAAAACCCGCATTAGACGAAATGCACAGTGTAGTATATTGTATATGAGTGAGTTGCACTGAAAAACTTAGAATTTACTGAAAAACCCGCATTAGACGAAATGCACAGTGTAGTACATAGTATATGAGTGAGTTGCACTGAAAAACTTAGAATTTACTGAAAAACCCGCATTAGACGAAATGCACAGTGTAGTACATAGTATATGAGTGAGTTGCACTGAAAAACTTAGAATTTACTGAAAAACCCGCATTAGACGAAATGCACAGTGTAGTACATAGTATATGAGTGAGTTGCACTGAAAAACTTAGAATTTACTGAAAATCCCGCATTAGACGAAACCCACAGTGTAGTACATTGTATATGAGTGAGTTGCACTGAAAAACATAGAATTTACTGAGAAACCCGCATTAGACGAAATCCACAGTGTAGTACATTGTATATGAGTGAGTTGCACTGAAAAACTTAGAATTTACTGAAAAACCCGCATTAGACGAAATGCACAGTGTAGTACATTGTATATGAGTGAGTTGCACTGAAAAACTTAGAATTTACTGAAAAACCCGCATTAGACGAAATGCACAGTGTAGTACATTGTATATGAGTGAGTTGCACTGAAAAACTTAGAATTTACTGAAAAACCCGCATTAGACGAAATGCACAGTGTAGTATATTGTATATGAGTGAGTTGCACTGAAAAACTTAGAATTTACTGAAAAACCCGCATTAGACGAAATGCACAGTGTAGTACATTGTATATGAGTGAGTTGCACTGAAAAACTTAGAATTTACTGAAAAACCCGCATTGGATGAAATGTACAGTGTAGTACATAGTATATGAGTGAGTTGCACTGAAAAACTTAGAATTTACTGAAAAACCCGCATTAGACGAAATGCACAGTGTAGTACATAGTATATGAGTGAGTTGCACTGAAAAACTTAGAATTTACTGAAAAACCCGCATTAGACGAAATGCACAGTGTAGTACATTGTATATGAGTGAGTTGCACTGAAAAACTTAGAATTTACTGAAAAACCCGCATTAGACGAAATGCACACTGTAGTACATTGTATATGAGTGAGTTGCACTGAAAAACTTAGAATTTACTGAAAAACCCGCATTAGACGAAATGCACAGTGTAGTACATTGTATATGAGTGAGTTGCACTGAAAAACTTAGAATTTACTGAAAAACCCGCATTAGACGAAATGCACAGTGTAGTACATAGTATATGAGTGAGTTGCACTGAAAAACTTAGAATTTACTGAAAAACCCGCATTAGACGAAATGCACAGTGTAGTATATTGTATATGAGTGAGTCGCACTGAAAAACTTAGAATTTACTGAAAAACCCGCATTAGACGAAATGCACAGTGTAGTACATAGTATATGAGTGAGTTTCACTGAAAAACTTAGAATTTACTGAAAAACCCGCATTAGACGAAATGCACAGTGTAGTACATTGTATATGAGTGAGTTGCACTGAAAAACTTAGAATTTACTGAAAAAACCCGCATTAGACGAAATGCACACTGTAGTACATTGTATATGAGTGAGTTGCACTGAAAAACTTAGAATTTACTGAAAAACCCGCATTAGACGAAATGCACAGTGTAGTACATTGTATATGAGTGAGTTGCACTGAAAAACTTAGAATTTATTGAAAAACGCGCATTAGACGAAATGCACAGTGTAGTACATAGTATATGAGTGAGTTGCACTGAAAAACTTAGAATTTACTGAAAAACCCGCATTAGACGAAATGCACAGTGTAGTACATAGTATATGAGTGAGTTGCACTGAAAAACTTAGAATTTACTGAAAAACCCACATTAGACGAAATGCACAGTGTAGTACATTGTATATGAGTGAGTTGCACTGAAAAACTTAGAATTTACTGAAAAACCCGCATTAGACGAAATGCACACTGTAGTACATTGTATATGAGTGAGTTGCACTGAAAAACTTAGAATTTACTGAAAAACCCGCATTAGACGAAATGCACAGTGTAGTACATTGTATATGAGTGAGTTGCACTGAAAAACTTAGAATTTATTGAAAAACGCGCATTAGACGAAATGCACAGTGTAGTACATAGTATATGAGTGAGTTGCACTGAAAAACTTAGAATTTACTGAAAAAACCCGCATTAGACGAAATGCACAGTGTAGTACATAGTATATGAGTGAGTTGCACTGAAAAAATTAAAATTTACTGAAAAACCCGCATTAGACGAAATGCACAGTGTAGTATATTGTATATGAGTGAGTTGCACTGAAAAACTTAGAATTTACTGAAAAACCCGCATTAGACGAAATGCACAGTGTAGTACATAGTATATGAGTGAGTTGCACTGAAAAACTTAGAATTTACTGAAAAACCCGCATTAGACGAAATGCACAGTGTAGTACATAGTATATGAGTGAGTTGCACTGAAAAACTTAGAATTTACTGAAAAACCCGCATTAGACGAAATGCACAGTGTAGTACATAGTATATGAGTGAGTTGCACTGAAAAACTTAGAATTTACTGAAAATCCCGCATTAGACGAAATCCACAGTGTAGTACATTGTATATGAGTGAGTTGCACTGAAAAACATAGAATTTACTGAGAAACCCGCATTAGACGAAATCCACAGTGTAGTACATTGTATATGAGTGAGTTGCACTGAAAAACTTAGAATTTACTGAAAAACCCGCATTAGACGAAATGCACAGTGTAGTACATAGTATATGAGTGAGTTTCACTGAAAAACTTAGAATTTACTGAAAAACCCGCATTAGACGAAATGCACAGTGTAGTACATTGTATATAAGTGAGTTGCACTGAAAAACTGAGAATTTACTGAAAAACCCACATTAGACGAAATGCACAGTGTAGTACATAGTATATGAGTGAGTTTCACTGAAAAACTTAGAATTTACTGAAAAACCCGCATTAGACGAAATGCACAGTGTAGTACATTGTATATAAGTGAGTTGCACTGAAAAACTTAGAATTTACTGAAAAACCCGCATTAGGCGAAATGCACAGTGTAGTACATTGTATATGAGTGAGTTGCAATGAAAAACTTAGAATTTATTGAAAAACGCGCATTAGACGAAATGCACAGTGTAGTACATAGTATATGAGTGAGTTGCACTGAAAAACTTAGAATTTACTGAAAAACCCGCATTAGACGAAATGCACAGTGTAGTACATAGTATATGAGGGAGTTGCACTGAAAAACTTAGAATTTACTGAAAATCCCGCATTAGACGAAATCCACAGTGTAGTACATTGTATATGAGTGAGTTGCACTGAAAAACTTAGAATTTACTGAAAAACCCGCATTAGACGAAATGTACAGTGTAGTACATAGTATATGAGTGAGTTGCACTGAAAAACTTAGAATTTACTGAAAAACCCGCATTAGACGAAATGCACAGTGTAGTACATTGTATATGAGTGAGTTGCACTGAAAAACTTAGAATTTACTGAAAAACCTGCATTGGACGAAATGTAACAGTGTAGTACATAGTATATGAGTGAGTTGCACTGAAAAACTTAGAATTTACTGAAAAACCCGCATTAGACGAAATGCACAGTGTAGTACATTGTATATGAGTGAGTTGCACTGAAAAACTTAGAATTTACTGAAAAACCCGCATTGGACGAAATGTACAGTGTAGTACATAGTATATGAGTGAGTTGCACTGAAAAACTTAGAATTTACTGAAAAACCCGCATTAGACGAAATGCACAGTGTAGTACATAGTATATGAGTGAGTTGCACTGAAAAACTTAGAATTTACTGAAAAACCCGCATTAGACGAAATGCACAGTGTAGTACATAGTATATGAGTGAGTTGCACTGAAAAACTTAGAATTTACTGAAAATCCCGCATTAGACGAAATCCACAGTTAGTACATTGTATATGAGTGAGTTGCACTGAAAAACTTAGAATTTACTGAAAAACCCGCATTAGACGAAATGCACAGTGTAGTACATTGTATATGAGTGAGTTGCACTGAAAAACTTAGAATTTACTGAAAAACCCGCATTAGACGAAATGCACAGTGTAGTACATAGTATATGAGTGAGTTTCACTGAAAAACTTAGAATTTACTGAAAAACCCGCATTAGACGAAATGCACAGTGTAGTACATTGTATATGAGTGAGTTGCACTGAAAAACTTAGAATTTACTGAAAAACCCGCATTAGACGAAATGCACACTGTAGTACATTGTATATGAGTGAGTTGCACTGAAAAACTTAGAATTTACTGAAAAACCCGCATTAGACGAAATGCACAGTGTAGTACATTGTATATGAGTGAGTTGCACTGAAAAACTTAGAATTTATTGAAAAACGCGCATTAGACGAAATGCACAGTGTAGTACATAGTATATGAGTGAGTTGCACTGAAAAACTTAGAATTTACTGAAAAACCCGCATTAGACGAAATGCACAGTGTAGTACATAGTATATGAGTGAGTTGCACTGAAAAACTTAGAATTTACTGAAAAACCCACATTAGACGAAATGCACAGTGTAGTACATTGTATATGAGTGAGTTGCACTGAAAAACTTAGAATTTACTGAAAAAACCCGCATTAGACG
>NW_028227614.1:41158-70155 GCF_978045245.1 Mus caroli
TGTAGTACATAGTATATGAGTGAGTTGCACTGAAAAACTTAGAATTTACTGAAAAACCCGCATTAGACGAAATGCACAGTGTAGTACATTGTATATGAGTGAGTTGCACTGAAAAACTTAGAATTTACTGAAAATCCCGCATTAGACGAAATGCACAGTGTAGTACATAGTATATGAGTGAGTTGCACTGAAAAACTTAGAATTTACTGAAAAACCCGCATTAGACGAAATGCACAGTGTAGTACATAGTATATGAGTGAGTTGCACTGAAAAACTTAGAATTTACTGAAAATCCCGCATTAGACGAAATCCACAGTTAGTACATTGTATATGAGTGAGTTGCACTGAAAAACTTAGAATTTACTGAAAAACCCGCATTAGACGAAATGCACAGTGTAGTACATTGTATATGAGTGAGTTGCACTGAAAAACTTAGAATTTACTGAAAAACCCGCATTAGACGAAATGCACAGTGTAGTACATTGTATATGAGTGAGTTGCACTGAAAAACTTAGAATTTACTGAAAAACCCGCATTAGACGAAATGCACAGTGTAGTACATAGTATATGAGTGAGTTGCACTGAAAAACTTAGAATTTACTGAAAAACCCGCATTAGACGAAATGCACAGTGTAGTACATTGTATATTGGTGAGTTGCACTGAAAAACTTAGAATTTATTGAAAAACGCGCATTAGACGAAATGCACAGTGTAGTACATAGTATATGAGTGAGTTGCACTGAAAAACTTAGAATTTACTGAAAAACCCGCATTAGACGAAATGCACAGTGTAGTATATTGTACATGAGTGAGTTGCACTGAAAAACTTAGAATTTACTGAAAAACCCGCATTAGACGAAATGCACAGTGTAGTACATAGTATATGAGTGAGTTGCACTGAAAAACTTAGAATTTACTGAAAATCCCGCATTAGACGAAATCCACAGTGTAGTACATTCTATATGAGTGAGTTGCACTGAAAAACTTAGAATTTACTGAAAAACCCGCATTAGACGAAATGCACAGTGTAGTACATTGTATATGAGTGAGTTGCACTGAAAAACTTAGAATTTATTGAAAAACACGCATTAGACGAAATGCACAGTGTAGTACATAGTATATGAGTGAGTTGCACTGAAAAACTTAGAATTTACTGAAAAACCCGCATTAGACGAAATGCACAGTGTAGTATATTGTACATGAGTGAGTTGCACTGAAAAACTTAGAATTTACTGAAAAACCCGCATTAGACGAAATGCACAGTGTAGTACATAGTATATGAGTGAGTTGCACTGAAAAACTTAGAATTTACTGAAAAACCTGCATTAGACGAAATCCACAGTGTAGTACATTGTATATGAGTGAGTTGCACTGAAAAACTTAGAATTTACTGAAAAACCCGCATTAGACGAAATGCACAGTGTAGTACATTGTATATGAGTGAGTTGCACTGAAAAACTTAGAATTTACTGAAAAACCCGCATTAGACGAAATGCACAGTGTAGTACATTGTATATGAGTGAGTTGCACTGAAAAACTTAGAATTTACTGAAAAACCCGCATTAGACGAAAAGCACAGTGTAGTACATAGTATATGAGTGAGTTGCACTGAAAAACTTAGAATTTACTGAAAAACCCGCATTAGACGAAATGCACAGTGTAGTACATTGTATATGAGTGAGTTGCACTGAAAAACTTAGAATACTGAAAAACCCGCATTAGACGAAATGCACTGTGTAGTACATTGTATATGAGTGAGTTGCACTGAAAAACTTAGAATTTACTGAAAAACCCGCATTAGACGAAATGCACAGTGTAGTACATTCTATATGAGTGAGTTGCACTGAAAAACTTAGAATTTACTGAAAAACCCGCATTAGACGAAATGCACAGTGTAGTACATTGTATATGAGTGAGTTGCACTGAAAAACTTAGAATTTATTGAAAAACGCGCATTAGACGAAATGCACAGTGTAGTACATAGTATATGAGTGAGTTGCACTGAAAAACTTAGAATTTACTGAAAAACCCGCATTAGACGAAATGCACAGTGTAGTACATAGTATATGAGTGAGTTGCACTGAAAAACTTAGAATTTACTGAAAAACCCGCATTAGACGAAATGCACAGTGTAGTACATAGTATATGAGTGAGTTGCACTGAAAAACTTAGAATTTACTGAAAAACCCGCATTAGACGAAATGCACAGTGTAGTACATTGTATATGAGTGAGTTGCACTGAAAAACTTAGAATTTACTGAAAAACCCGCATTAGACGAAATGCACAGTGTAGTACATTGTATATGAGTGAGTTGCACTGAAAAACTTAGAATTTACTGAAAAACCCGCATTAGACGAAATGCACAGTGTAGTACATTGTATATGAGTGAGTTGCACTGAAAAACTTAGAATTTACTGAAAAACCCGCATTAGACGAAATGCACAGTGTAGTACATTGTATATGAGTGAGTTGCACTGAAAAACTTAGAATACTGAAAAACCCGCATTAGACGAAATGCACTGTGTAGTACATTGTATATGAGTGAGTTGCACTGAAAAACTTAGAATTTACTGAAAAACCCGCATTAGACGAAATGCACAGTGTAGTACATTCTATATGAGTGAGTTGCACTGAAAAACTTAGAATTTACTGAAAAACCCGCATTAGACGAAATGCACAGTGTAGTACATTGTATATGAGTGAGTTGCACTGAAAAACTTAGAATTTACTGAAAAACCCGCATTAGACGAAATGCACAGTGTAGTACATAGTATATGAGTGAGTTGCACTGAAAAACTTAGAATTTACTGAAAAACCCGCATTAGACGAAATGCACAGTGTAGTACATAGTATATGAGTGAGTTGCACTGAAAAACTTAGAATTTACTGAAAAACCCGCATTAGACGAAATGCACAGTGTAGTACATAGTATATGAGTGAGTTTCACTGAAAAACTTAGAATTTACTGAAAAACCCGCATTAGACGAAATGCACAGTGTAGTACATTGTATATGAGTGAGTTGCACTGAAAAACTTAGAATTTACTGAAAAACCCGCATTAGACGAAATGCACAGTGTAGTACATTGTATATGAGTGAGTTGCACTGAAAAACTTAGAATTTACTGAAAAACCCACATTAGACGAAATGCACAGTGTAGTACATTGTATATGAGTGAGTTGCACTGAAAAACTTAGAATTTACTGAAAAACCCGCATTAGACGAAATGCACAGTGTAGTACATTGTATATGAGTGAGTTGCACTGAAAAACTTAGAATACTGAAAAACCCGCATTAGACGAAATGCACTGTGTAGTACATTGTATATGAGTGAGTTGCACTGAAAAACTTAGAATTTACTGAAAAACCCGCATTAGACGAAATGCACAGTGTAGTACATTCTATATGAGTGAGTTGCACTGAAAAACTTAGAATTTACTGAAAAACCCGCATTAGACGAAATGCACAGTGTAGTACATTGTATATGAGTGAGTTGCACTGAAAAACTTAGAATTTACTGAAAAACCCGCATTAGACGAAATGCACAGTGTAGTACATTGTATATGAGTGAGTTGCACTGAAAAACTTAGAATTTACTGAAAAACCCCCATTGGACGAAATGTACAGTGTAGTACATAGTATATGAGTGAGTTGCACTGAAAAACTTAGAATTTACTGAAAAACCCGCATTAGACGAAATGCACAGTGTAGTACATTGTATATGAGTGAGTTGCACTGAAAAACTTAGAATTTACTGAAAAACCCGCATTGGACGAAATGTACAGTGTAGTACATAGTATATGAGTGAGTTGCACTGAAAAACTTAGAATTTACTGAAAAACCCGCATTAGACGAAATGCACAGTGTAGTACATAGTATATGAGTGAGTTGCACTGAAAAACTTAGAATTTACTGAAAAACCCGCATTAGACGAAATGCACAGTGTAGTACATTGTATATGAGTGAGTTGCACTGAAAAACTTAGAATTTACTGAAAAACCCGCATTAGACGAAATGCACAGTGTAGTACATAGTATATGAGTGAGTTGCACTGAAAAACTTAGAATTTACTGAAAAACCCGCATTAGACGAAATGCACAGTGTAGTACATAGTATATGAGTGAGTTGCACTGAAAAACTTAGAATTTACTGAAAAACCCGCATTAGACGAAATGCACAGTGTAGTACATAGTATATGAGTGAGTTGCACTGAAAAACTTAGAATTTACTGAAAAACCCGCATTGGACGAAATGTACAGTGTAGTACATAGTATATGAGTGAGTTGCACTGAAAAACTTAGAATTTACTGAAAAACCCGCATTAGACGAAATGCACAGTGTAGTACATAGTATATGAGTGAGTTGCACTGAAAAACTTAGAATTTACTGAAAAACCCGCATTAGACGAAATGCACAGTGTAGTACATTGTATATGAGTGAGTTGCACTGAAAAACTTAGAATTTACTGAAAAACCCGCATTAGACGAAATGCACAGTGTAGTACATTGTATATGAGTGAGTTGCACTGAAAAACTTAGAATTTACTGAAAAACCCGCATTAGACGAAATGCACAGTGTAGTACATTGTATATGAGTGAGTTGCACTGAAAAACTTAGAATTTACTGAAAAACCCGCATTAGACGAAATGCACAGTGTAGTACATTGTATATGAGTGAGTTGCACTGAAAAACTTAGAATACTGAAAAACCCGCATTAGACGAAATGCACTGTGTAGTACATTGTATATGAGTGAGTTGCACTGAAAAACTTAGAATTTACTGAAAAACCCGCATTAGACGAAATGCACAGTGTAGTACATTGTATATGAGTGAGTTGCACTGAAAAACTTAGAATTTACTGAAAAACCCGCATTAGACGAAATGCACAGTGTAGTACATTGTATATGAGTGAGTTGCACTGAAAAACTTAGAATTTATTGAAAAACGCGCATTAGACGAAATGCACAGTGTAGTACATAGTATTTGAGTGAGTTGCACTGAAAAACTTAGAATTTACTGAAAAACCCGCATTAGACGAAATGCACAGTGTAGTACATAGTATATGAGTGAGTTGCACTGAAAAACTTAGAATTTACTGAAAAACCCGCATTAGACGAAATGCACAGTGTAGTACATTGTATATGAGTGAGTTGCACTGAAAAACTTAGAATTTACTGAAAAACGCGCATTAGACGAAATGCACAGTGTAGTACATTGTATATGAGTGAGTTGCACTGAAAAACTTAGAATTTACTGAAAAACCCGCATTGGACGAAATGTACAGTGTAGTACATAGTATATGAGTGAGTTGCACTGAAAAACTTAGAATTTACTGAAAATCCCGCATTAGACGAAATCCACAGTTAGTACATTGTATATGAGTGAGTTGCACTGAAAAACTTAGAATTAACTGAAAAACCCGCAATAGACGAAATGCACAGTGTAGTACATTGTATATGAGTGAGTTGCACTGAAAAACTTAGAATTTACTGAAAAACCCGCATTAGACGAAATGCACAGTGTAGTACATTGTATATGAGTGAGTTGCACTGAAAAACTTAGAATTTACTGAAAAACCCGCATTAGACGAAATGCACAGTGTAGTACATAGTATATGAGTGAGTTGCACTGAAAAACTTAGAATTTACTGAAAAACCCGCATTAGACGAAATGCACAGTGTAGTACATTGTATATTGGTGAGTTGCACTGAAAAACTTAGAATTTACTGAAAAACCCGCATTAGACGAAATGCACAGTGTAGTACATTGTATATGAGTGAGTTGCACTGAAAAACTTAGAATTTACTGAAAAACCCGCATTAGACGAAATGCACAGTGTAGTACATTGTATATGAGTGAGTTGCACTGAAAAACTTAGAATTTACTGAAAAACCCGCATTAGACGAAATGCACAGTGTAGTACATTGTATATGAGTGAGTTGCACTGAAAAACTTAGAATACTGAAAAACCCGCATTAGACGAAATGCACTGTGTAGTACATTGTATATGAGTGAGTTGCACTGAAAAACTTAGAATTTACTGAAAAACCCGCATTAGACGAAATGCACAGTGTAGTACATTCTATATGAGTGAGTTGCACTGAAAAACTTAGAATTTACTGAAAAACCCGCATTAGACGAAATGCACAGTGTAGTACATAGTATATGAGTGAGTTGCACTGAAAAACTTAGAATTTACTGAAAAACCCGCATTAGACGAAATGCACAGTGTAGTACATTGTATATGAGTGAGTTGCACTGAAAAACTTAGAATTTACTGAAAAACCCGCATTGGACGAAATGTACAGTGTAGTACATAGTATATGAGTGAGTTGCACTGAAAAACTTAGAATTTACTGAAAAACCCGCATTGGACGAAATGCACAGTGTAGTACATTGTATATGAGTGAGTTGCACTGAAAAACTTAGAATTTACTGAAAAACCCGCATTGGACGAAATGTACAGTGTAGTACATAGTATATGAGTGAGTTGCACTGAAAAACTTAGAATTTACTGAAAAACCCGCATTGGACGAAATGCACAGTGTAGTACATAGTATATGAGTGAGTTGCACTGAAAAACTTAGAATTTACTGAAAAACCCGCATTAGACGAAATGCACAGTGTAGTACATAGTATATGAGTGAGTTGCACTGAAAAACTTAGAATTTACTGAAAATCCCGCATTAGACGAAATCCACAGTTAGTACATTGTATATGAGTGAGTTGCACTGAAAAACTTAGAATTTACTGAAAAACCCGCATTAGACGAATTGCACAGTGTAGTACATTGTATATGAGTGAGTTGCACTGAAAAACTTAGAATTTACTGAAAAACCCGCATTAGACGAAATGCACAGTGTAGTATATTGTATATGAGTGAGTTGCACTGAAAAACTTAGAATTTACTGAAAAACCCGCATTAGATGAAATGCACAGTGTAGTACATTGTATATGAGTGAGTTGCACTGAAAAACTTAGAATTTACTGAAAAACCCGCATTAGACGAAATCCACAGTGTAGTACATTGTATATGAGTGAGTTGCACTGAAAAACTTAGAATTTACTGAAAAACCCGCATTAGACGAAATGCACAGTGTAGTACATTGTATATGAGTGAGTTGCACTGAAAAACTTAGAATTTACTGAAAATCCCGCATTAGACGAAATGCACAGTGTAGTACATAGTATATGAGTGAGTTGCACTGAAAAACTTAGAATTTACTGAAAAACCCGCATTAGACGAAATGCACAGTGTAGTACATTGTATATGAGTGAGTTGCACTGAAAAACTTAGAATTTACTGAAAAACCCGCATTAGACGAAATGCACACTGTAGTACATTGTATATGAGTGAGTTGCACTGAAAAACTTAGAATTTACTGAAAAACCCGCATTAGACGAAATGCACAGTGTAGTACATAGTATATGAGTGAGTTGCACTGAAAAACTTAGAATTTACTGAAAAACCCGCATTAGACGAAATGCACAGTGTAGTACATTGTATATGAGTGAGTTGCACCGAAAAACTTAGAATTTACTGAAAAACACGCATTAGACGAAATCCATAGTGTAGTACAACGTAAATGAGTGAGTTGCACTGAAAAACTTAGAATTTACAGAAAAACCCGCATTAGACGAAATGCACAGTGTAGTACATAGTATATGAGTGAGTTGCACTGAAAAACTTAGAATTTACTGAAAAACCCGCATTAGACGAAATGCACAGTGTAGTATATTGTATATGAGTGAGTTGCACTGAAAAACTTAGAATTTACTGAAAAACCCGCATTAGACCAAATGCACAGTGTAGTACATTGTATATGAGTGAGTTGCACTGAAAAACTTAGAATTTACTGAAAAACCCGCATTAGACGAAATGCACAGTGTAGTACATAGTATATGAGTGAGTTGCACTGAAAAACTTAGAATTTACTGAAAAACCCGCATTAGACGAAATGCACAGTGTAGTACATTGTATATGAGTGAGTTGCACTGAAAAACTTAGAATTTACTGAAAAACCCGCATTAGACGAAATGCACAGTGTAGTACATTGTATATGAGTGAGTTGCACTGAAAAACTTAGAATTTACTGAAAAACCCGCATTAGACGAAATGCACAGTGTAGTACATTGTATATGAGTGAGTTGCACTGAAAAACTTAGAATTTACTGAAAAACCCGCATTAGACGAAATGCACAGTGTAGTACATTGTATATGAGTGAGTTGCACTGAAAAACTTAGAATACTGAAAAACCCGCATTAGACGAAATGCACTGTGTAGTACATTGTATATGAGTGAGTTGCACTGAAAAACTTAGAATTTACTGAAAAACCCGCATTAGACGAAATGCACAGTGTAGTACATTGTATATGAGTGAGTTGCACTGAAAAACTTAGAATTTACTGAAAAACACGCATTAGACGAAATGCACAGTGTAGTACATTGTATATGAGTGAGTTGCACTGAAAAACTTAGAATTTATTGAAAAACGCGCATTAGACGAAATGCACAGTGTAGTACATAGTATTTGAGTGAGTTGCACTGAAAAACTTAGAATTTACTGAAAAACCCGCATTAGACGAAATGCACAGTGTAGTACATAGTATATGAGTGAGTTGCACTGAAAAACTTAGAATTTACTGAAAAACCCGCATTAGACGAAATGCACAGTGTAGTACATTGTATATGAGTGAGTTGCACTGAAAAACTTAGAATTTACTGAAAAACGCGCATTAGACGAAATGCACAGTGTAGTACATTGTATATGAGTGAGTTGCACTGAAAAACTTAGAATTTACTGAAAAACCCGCATTGGACGAAATGTACAGTGTAGTACATAGTATATGAGTGAGTTGCACTGAAAAACTTAGAATTTACTGAAAATCCCGCATTAGACGAAATCCACAGTTAGTACATTGTATATGAGTGAGTTGCACTGAAAAACTTAGAATTAACTGAAAAACCCGCAATAGACGAAATGCACAGTGTAGTACATTGTATATGAGTGAGTTGCACTGAAAAACTTAGAATTTACTGAAAAACCCGCATTAGACGAAATGCACAGTGTAGTACATTGTATATGAGTGAGTTGCACTGAAAAACTTAGAATTTACTGAAAAACCCGCATTAGACGAAATGCACAGTGTAGTACATAGTATATGAGTGAGTTGCACTGAAAAACTTAGAATTTACTGAAAAACCCGCATTAGACGAAATGCACAGTGTAGTACATTGTATATTGGTGAGTTGCACTGAAAAACTTAGAATTTACTGAAAAACCCGCATTAGACGAAATGCACAGTGTAGTACATTGTATATGAGTGAGTTGCACTGAAAAACTTAGAATTTACTGAAAAACCCGCATTAGACGAAATGCACAGTGTAGTACATTGTATATGAGTGAGTTGCACTGAAAAACTTAGAATTTACTGAAAAACCCGCATTAGACGAAATGCACAGTGTAGTACATTGTATATGAGTGAGTTGCACTGAAAAACTTAGAATACTGAAAAACCCTCATTAGACGAAATGCACTGTGTAGTACATTGTATATGAGTGAGTTGCACTGAAAAACTTAGAATTTACTGAAAAACCCGCATTAGACGAAATGCACAGTGTAGTACATTCTATATGAGTGAGTTGCACTGAAAAACTTAGAATTTACTGAAAAACCCGCATTAGACGAAATGCACAGTGTAGTACATAGTATATGAGTGAGTTGCACTGAAAAACTTAGAATTTACTGAAAAACCCGCATTAGACGAAATGCACAGTGTAGTACATTGTATATGAGTGAGTTGCACTGAAAAACTTAGAATTTACTGAAAAACCCGCATTGGACGAAATGTACAGTGTAGTACATAGTATATGAGTGAGTTGCACTGAAAAACTTAGAATTTACTGAAAAACCCGCATTGGACGAAATGCACAGTGTAGTACATTGTATATGAGTGAGTTGCACTGAAAAACTTAGAATTTACTGAAAAACCCGCATTGGACGAAATGT
Organism: Mus caroli; assembly: GCF_978045245.1. Taxonomy (NCBI): domain Eukaryota; kingdom Metazoa; phylum Chordata; class Mammalia; order Rodentia; family Muridae; genus Mus; species Mus caroli. The sequence continues at coordinate 51,170 of NW_028227614.1, forward strand.
ACAGTGTAGTACATAGTATATGAGTGAGTTGCACTGAAAAACTTAGAATTTACTGAAAAACCCGCATTGGACGAAATGCACAGTGTAGTACATAGTATATGAGTGAGTTGCACTGAAAAACTTAGAATTTACTGAAAAAACCCGCATTAGACGAAATGCACAGTGTAGTACATAGTATATGAGTGAGTTGCACTGAAAAACTTAGAATTTACTGAAAATCCCGCATTAGACGAAATCCACAGTTAGTACATTGTATATGAGTGAGTTGCACTGAAAAACTTAGAATTTACTGAAAAACCCGCATTAGACGAATTGCACAGTGTAGTACATTGTATATGAGTGAGTTGCACTGAAAAACTTAGAATTTACTGAAAAACCCGCATTAGACGAAATGCACAGTGTAGTATATTGTATATGAGTGAGTTGCACTGAAAAACTTAGAATTTACTGAAAAACCCACATTAGATGAAATGCACAGTGTAGTACATTGTATATGAGTGAGTTGCACTGAAAAACTTAGAATTTACTGAAAAACCCGCATTAGACGAAATGCACAGTGTAGTACATAGTATATGAGTGAGTTGCACTGAAAAACTTAGAATTTACTGAAAATCCCGCATTAGACGAAATCCACAGTTAGTACATTGTATATGAGTGAGTTGCACTGAAAAACTTAGAATTTACTGAAAAACCCGCATTAGACGAATTGCACAGTGTAGTACATTGTATATGAGTGAGTTGCACTGAAAAACTTAGAATTTACTGAAAAACCCGCATTAGATGAAATGCACAGTGTAGTACATTTTATATGAGTGAGTTGCACTGAAAAACTTAGAATTTACTGAAAAACCCACATTAGACGAAATCCACAGTGTAGTACATTGTATATGAGTGAGTTGCACTGAAAAACTTAGAATTTACTGAAAAACCCGCATTAGACGAAATGCACAGTGTAGTACATTGTATATGAGTGAGTTGCACTGAAAAACTTAGAATTTACTGAAAAACCCGCATTAGACGAAATGCACAGTGTAGTACATAGTATATGAGTGAGTTGCACTGAAAAACTTAGAATTTACTGAAAAACCCGCATTAGACGAAATGCACAGTGTAGTACATTGTATATGAGTGAGTTGCACTGAAAAACTTAGAATTTACTGAAAAACCCGCATTAGACGAAATGCACACTGTAGTACATTGTATATGAGTGAGTTGCACTGAAAAACTTAGAATTTACTGAAAAACCCGCATTAGACGAAATGCACAGTGTAGTACATAGTATATGAGTGAGTTGCACTGAAAAACTTAGAATTTACTGAAAAACCCGCATTAGACGAAATGCACAGTGTAGTACATAGTATATGAGTGAGTTGCACTGAAAAACTTAGAATTTACTGAAAATCCCGCATTAGACGAAATCCACAGTGTAGTACATTGTATATGAGTGAGTTGCACTGAAAAACTTAGAATTTACTGAAAAACCCGCATTAGACGAAATCCACAGTGTAGTACATTGTATATGAGTGAGTTGCACTGAAAAACTTAGAATTTACTGAAAAACCCGCATTAGACGAAATGCACAGTGTAGTACATTGTATATGAGTGAGTTGCACTGAAAAACTTAGAATTTACTGAAAAACCCGCATTAGACGAAATGCACAGTGTAGTACATTGTATATGAGTGAGTTGCACTGAAAAACTTAGAATACTGAAAAACCCGCATTAGACGAAATGCACTGTGTAGTACATTGTATATGAGTGAGTTGCACTGAAAAACTTAGAATTTACTGAAAAACCCGCATTAGACGAAATGCACAGTGTAGTACATTCTATATGAGTGAGTTGCACTGAAAAACTAAGAATTTACTGAAAAACCCGCATTAGACGAAATGCACAGTGTAGTACATTGTATATGAGTGAGTTGCACTGAAAAACTTAGAATTTATTGAAAAACGCGCATTAGACGAAATGCACAGTGTAGTACATAGTATATGAGTGAGTTGCACTGAAAAACTTAGAATTTACTGAAAAACCCGCATTAGACGAAATGCACAGTGTAGTACATAGTATATGAGTGAGTTGCACTGAAAAACTTAGAATTTACTGAAAAACCCGCATTAGACGAAATGCACAGTGTAGTATATTGTACATGAGTGAGTTGCACTGAAAAACTTAGAATTTACTGAAAAACCCGCATTAGACGAAATGCACAGTGTAGTACATAGTATATGAGTGAGTTGCACTGAAAAACTTAGAATTTACTGAAAATCCCGCATTAGACGAAATCCACAGTGTAGTACATTCTATATGAGTGAGTTGCACTGAAAAACTTAGAATTTACTGAAAAACCCGCATTAGACGAAATGCACAGTGTAGTACATTGTATATGAGTGAGTTGCACTGAAAAACTTAGAATTTATTGAAAAACGCGCATTAGACGAAATGCACAGTGTAGTACATAGTATATGAGTGAGTTGCACTGAAAAACTTAGAATTTACTGAAAAACCCGCATTAGACGAAATGCACAGTGTAGTATATTGTACATGAGTGAGTTGCACTGAAAAACTTAGAATTTACTGAAAAACCCGCATTAGACGAAATGCACAGTGTAGTACATAGTATATGAGTGAGTTGCACTGAAAAAATTAGAATTTACTGAAAATCCCGCATTAGACGAAATCCACAGTGTAGTACATTGTATATGAGTGAGTTGCACTGAAAAACTTAGAATTTACTGAAAAACCCGCATTAGACGAAATGCACAGTGTAGTACATTGTATATGAGTGAGTTGCACTGAAAAACTTAGAATTTACTGAAAAACCCGCATTAGACGAAATGCACAGTGTAGTACATTGTATATGAGTGAGTTGCACTGAAAAACTTAGAATTTACTGAAAAACCCGCATTAGACGAAATGCACAGTGTAGTACATTGTATATGAGTGAGTTGCACTGAAAAACTTAGAATTTACTGAAAAACCCGCATTAGACGAAATGCACAGTGTAGTACATTGTATATGAGTGAGTTGCACTGAAAAACTTAGAATACTGAAAAACCCGCATTAGACGAAATACACTGTGTAGTACATTGTATATGAGTGAGTTGCACTGAAAAACTTAAAATTTACTGAAAAACCCGCATTAGACGAAATGCACAGTGTAGTACATTCTATATGAGTGAGTTGCACTGAAAAACTTAGAATTTACTGAAAAACCCGCATTAGACGAAATGCACAGTGTAGTACATTGTATATGAGTGAGTTGCACTGAAAAACTTAGAATTTATTGAAAAACCCGCATTAGACGAAATGCACAGTGTAGTACATAGTATATGAGTGAGTTGCACTGAAAAACTTAGAATTTACTGAAAAACCCGCATTAGACGAAATGCACAGTGTAGTACATTGTATATGAGTGAGTTGCACTGAAAAACTTAGAATTTACTGAAAAACCCGCATTGGACGAAATGTACAGTGTAGTACATAGTATATGAGTGAGTTGCACTGAAAAACTTAGAATTTACTGAAAAACCCGCATTAGACGAAATGCACAGTGTAGTACATAGTATATGAGTGAGTTGCACTGAAAAACTTAGAATTTACTGAAAAACCCGCATTAGACGAAATGCACAGTGTAGTACATAGTATATGAGTGAGTTGCACTGAAAAACTTAGAATTTACTGAAAATCCCGCATTAGACGAAATCCACAGTTAGTACATTGTATATGAGTGAGTTGCACTGAAAAACATAGAATTTACTGAAAAACCCGCATTAGACGAAATGCACAGTGTAGTACATTGTATATGAGTGAGTTGCACTGAAAAACTTAGAATTTACTGAAAAACCCGCATTAGACGAAATGCACAGTGTAGTACATAGTATATGAGTGAGTTGCACTGAAAAACTTAGAATTTACTGAAAATCCCGCATTAGACGAAATCCACAGTGTAGTACATAGTATATGAGTGAGTTGCACTGAAAAACTTAGAATTTACTGAAAAACCCGCATTAGACGAAATGCACAGTGTAGTACATTGTATATGAGTGAGTTGCACTGAAAAACTTAGAATACTGAAAAACCCGCATTAGACGAAATGCACAGTGTAGTACATAGTATATGAGTGAGTTGCACTGAAAAACTTAGAATTTACTGAAAAACCCGCATTAGACGAAATGCACACAGTAGTACATAGTATATGAGTGAGTTGCACTGAAAAACTTAGAATTTACTGAAAATCCCGCATTAGACGAAATCCACAGCATAGTACATAGTATATGAGTGAGTTGCACTGAAAAACTTAGAATTTACTGAAAAACCTGCATTAGACGAAATCCACAGTGTAGTACATTGTATATGAGTGAGTTGCACTGAAAAACTTAGAATTTACTGAAAAACCCGCATTAGACGAAATGCACAGTGTAGTACATTGTATATGAGTGAGTTGCACTGAAAAACTTAGAATTTACTGAAAAACCCGCATTAGACGAAATGCACAGTGTAGTACATAGTATATGAGTGAGTTGCACTGAAAAACTTAGAATTTACTGAAAAACCCGCATTAGACGAAATGCACAGTGTAGTACATAGTATATGAGTGAGTTGCACTGAAAAACTTAGAATTTACTGAAAAACCCGCATTAGACGAAATGCACAGTGTAGTACATAGTATATGAGTGAGTTGCACTGAAAAACTTAGAATTTACTGAAAAACCCGCATTAGACGAAATCCACAGTGTAGTACATTGTATATGAGTGAGTTGCACTGAAAAACTTAGAATTTACTGAAAAACCCGCATTAGACGAAATCCACAGTGTAGTACATTGTATATGAGTGAGTTGCACTGAAAAACTTAGAACTTACTGAAAAACCCGCATTAGACGAAATGCACAGTGTAGTACATTGTATATGAGTGAGTTGCACTGAAAAACTTAGAATTTACTGAAAAACCCGCATTAGACGAAATGCACAGTGTAGTACCTAGTATATGAGTGAGTTGCACTGAAAAACTTAGAATTTACTGAAAAACCTGCATTAGACGAAATGCACAGTGTAGTACATTGTATATGAGTGAGTTGCACTGAAAAACTTAGAATTTACTGAAAAACCCGCATTAGACGAAATGCACACTGTAGTACATTGTATATGAGTGAGTTGCACTGAAAAACTTAGAATTTACTGAAAAACCCGCATTAGACGAAATGCACAGTGTAGTACATTGTATATGAGTGAGTTGCACTGAAAAACTTAGAATTTATTGAAAAACGCGCATTAGACGAAATGCACAGTGTAGTACATAGTATATGAGTGAGTTGCACTGAAAAACTTAGAATTTACTGAAAAACCCGCATTAGACGAAATGCACAGTGTAGTACATAGTATATGAGTGAGTTGCACTGAAAAACTTAGAATTTACTGAAAAACCCGCATTAGACGAAATGCACAGTGTAGTATATTGTATATGAGTGAGTTGCACTGAAAAACTTAGAATTTACTGAAAAACCCGCATTAGACGAAATGCACAGTGTAGTACATAGTATATGAGTGAGTTGCACTGAAAAACTTAGAATTTACTGAAAAACCCGCATTAGACGAAATGCACAGTGTAGTACATAGTATATGAGTGAGTTGCACTGAAAAACTTAGAATTTACTGAAAAACCCGCATTAGACGAAATGCACAGTGTAGTACATAGTATATGAGTGAGTTGCACTGAAAAACTTAGAATTTACTGAAAATCCCGCATTAGACGAAATCCACAGTGTAGTACATAGTATATGAGTGAGTTGCACTGAAAAACTTAGAATTTACTGAAAAACCTGCATTAGACGAAATCCACAGTGTAGTACATTGTATATGAGTGAGTTGCACTGAAAAACTTAGAATTTACTGAAAAACCCGCATTAGACGAAATGCACAGTGTAGTACATTGTATATGAGTGAGTTGCACTGAAAAACTTAGAATTTACTGAAAAACCCGCATTAGACGAAATGCACAGTGTAGTACATAGAATATGAGTGAGTTGCACTGAAAAACTTAGAATTTACTGAAAAACCCGCATTAGACGAAATGCACAGTGTAGTATATTGTATATGAGTGAGTTGCACTGAAAAACTTAGAATTTACTGAAAAACCCGCATTAGACGAAATGCACAGTGTAGTACATAGTATATGAGTGAGTTGCACTGAAAAACTTAGAATTTACTGAAAAACCCGCATTAGACGAAATGCACAGTGTAGTACATAGTATATGAGTGAGTTGCACTGAAAAACTTAGAATTTACTGAAAAACCCGCATTAGACGAAATGCACAGTGTAGTACATAGTATATGAGTGAGTTGCACTGAAAAACTTAGAATTTACTGAAAATCCCGCATTAGACGAAATGCACAGTGTAGTACATAGTATATGAGTGAGTTGCACTGAAAAACTTAGAATTTACTGAAAAACCTGCATTAGACGAAATCCACAGTGTAGTACATTGTATATGAGTGAGTTGCACTGAAAAACTTAGAATTTACTGAAAAACCCGCATTAGACGAAATGCACAGTGTAGTACATTGTATATGAGTGAGTTGCACTGAAAAACTTAGAATTTACTGAAAAACCCGCATTAGACGAAATGCACAGTGTAGTACATAGTATATGAGTGAGTTGCACTGAAAAACTAAGAATTTACTGAAAAACCCGCATTAGATGAAATGCACAGTGTAGTACATAGTATATGAGTGAGTTGCACTGAAAAACTTAGAATTTACTGAAAAACCCGCATTAGACGAAATGCACAGTGTAGTACATAGTATATGAGTGAGTTGCACTGAAAAACTTAGAATTTACTGAAAAACCCGCATTAGACGAAATCCACAGTGTAGTACATTGTATATGAGTGAGTTGCACTGAAAAACTTAGAATTTACTGAAAAACCCGCATTAGACGAAATCCACAGTGTAATACATTGTATATGAGTGAGTTGCACTGAAAAACTTAGAATTTACTGAAAAACCCGCATTAGACGAAATGCACAGTGTAGTACATTGTATATGAGTGAGTTGCACTGAAAAACTTAGAATTTACTGAAAAACCCGCATTAGACGAAATGCACAGTGTAGTACATAGTATATGAGTGAGTTGCACTGAAAAACTTAGAATTTACAGAAAAACCCGCATTAGACGAAATGCACAGTGTAGTACATTGTATATGAGTGAGTTGCACTGAAAAACTTAGAATTTACTGAAAAACCCGCATTAGACGAAATGCACACTGTAGTACATTGTATATGAGTGAGTTGCACTGAAAAACTTAGAATTTACTGAAAAACCCGCATTAGACGAAATGCACAGTGTAGTACATTGTATATGAGTGAGTTGCACTGAAAAACTTAGAATTTATTGAAAAACGCGCATTAGACGAAATGCACAGTGTAGTACATAGTATATGAGTGAGTTGCACTGAAAAACTTAGAATTTACTGAAAAACCCGCATTAGACGAAATGCACAGTGTAGTATATTGTATATGAGTGAGTTGCACTGAAAAACTTAGAATTTACTGAAAAACCTGCATTAGACGAAATCCACAGTGTAGTACATTGTATATGAGTGAGTTGCACTGAAAAACTTAGAATTTACTGAAAAACCCGCATTAGACGAAATGCACAGTGTAGTACATTGTATATGAGTGAGTTGCACTGAAAAACTTAGAATTTACTGAAAAACCCGCATTAGACGAAATGCACAGTGTAGTACATAGTATATGAGTGAGTTGCACTGAAAAACTTAGAATTTACTGAAAAACCCGCATTAGACGAAATGCACAGTGTAGTACATAGTATATGAGTGAGTTGCACTGAAAAACTTAGAATTTACTGAAAAACCCGCATTAGACGAAATGCACAGTGTAGTACATAGTATATGAGTGAGTTGCACTGAAAAACTTAGAATTTACTGAAAAACCCGCATTAGACGAAATGCACAGTGTAGTACATAGTATATGAGTGAGTTGCACTGAAAAACTTAGAATTTACTGAAAAACCCGCATTAGACGAAATGCACAGTGTAGTACATAGTATATGAGTGAGTTGCACTGAAAAACTTAGAATTTACTGAAAAACCCGCATTAGACGAAATCCACAGTGTAGTACATTGTATATGAGTGAGTTGCACTGAAAAACTTAGAATTTACTGAAAAACCCGCATTAGACGAAATCCACAGTGTAGTACATTGTATATGAGTGAGTTGCACTGAAAAACTTAGAATTTACTGAAAAACCCGCATTAGACGAAATCCACAGTGTAGTACATTGTATATGAGTGAGTTGCACTGAAAAACTTAGAATTTACTGAAAAACCCGCATTAGACGAAATGCACAGTGTAGTACATTGTATATGAGTGAGTTGCACTGAAAAACTTAGAATTTACTGAAAAACCCGCATTAGACGAAATGCACAGTGTAGTACATAGTATATGAGTGAGTTGCACTGAAAAACTTAGAATTTACAGAAAAACCCGCATTAGACGAAATGCACAGTGTAGTACATTGTATATGAGTGAGTTGCACTGAAAAACTTAGAATTTACTGAAAAACCCGCATTAGACGAAATGCACACTGTAGTACATTGTATATGAGTGAGTTGCACTGAAAAACTTAGAATTTACTGAAAAACCCGCATTAGACGAAATGCACAGTGTAGTACATTGTATATGAGTGAGTTGCACTGAAAAACTTAGAATTTATTGAAAAACGCGCATTAGACGAAATGCACAGTGTAGTACATAGTATATGAGTGAGTTGCACTGAAAAACTTAGAATTTACTGAAAAACCCGCATTAGACGAAATGCACAGTGTAGTATATTGTATATGAGTGAGTTGCACTGAAAAACTTAGAATTTACTGAAAAACCTGCATTAGACGAAATCCACAGTGTAGTACATTGTATATGAGTGAGTTGCACTGAAAAACTTAGAATTTACTGAAAAACCCGCATTAGACGAAATGCACAGTGTAGTACATTGTATATGAGTGAGTTGCACTGAAAAACTTAGAATTTACTGAAAAACCCGCATTAGACGAAATGCACAGTGTAGTACATAGTATATGAGTGAGTTGCACTGAAAAACTTAGAATTTACTGAAAAACCCGCATTAGACGAAATGCACAGTGTAGTACATAGTATATGAGTGAGTTGCACTGAAAAACTTAGAATTTACTGAAAAACCCGCATTAGACGAAATGCACAGTGTAGTACATAGTATATGAGTGAGTTGCACTGAAAAACTTAGAATTTACTGAAAAACCCGCATTAGACGAAATGCACAGTGTAGTACATAGTATATGAGTGAGTTGCACTGAAAAACTTAGAATTTACTGAAAAACCCGCATTAGACGAAATGCACAGTGTAGTACATAGTATATGAGTGAGTTGCACTGAAAAACTTAGAATTTACTGAAAAACCCGCATTAGACGAAATGCACACTGTAGTACATTGTATATGAGTGAGTTGCACTGAAAAACTTAGAATTTACTGAAAAACCCGCATTAGACGAAATGCACAGTGTAGTACATTGTATATGAGTGAGTTGCACTGAAAAACTTAGAATTTATTGAAAAACGCGCATTAGACGAAATGCACAGTGTAGTACATAGTATATGAGTGAGTTGCACTGAAAAACTTAGAATTTACTGAAAAACCCGCATTAGACGAAATGCACAGTGTAGTATATTGTATATGAGTGAGTTGCACTGAAAAACTTAGAATTTACTGAAAAACCTGCATTAGACGAAATCCACAGTGTAGTACATTGTATATGAGTGAGTTGCACTGAAAAACTTAGAATTTACTGAAAAACCCGCATTAGACGAAATGCACAGTGTAGTACATTGTATATGAGTGAGTTGCACTGAAAAACTTAGAATTTACTGAAAAACCCGCATTAGACGAAATGCACAGTGTAGTACATTGTATATGAGTGAGTTGCACTGAAAAACTTAGAATTTACTGAAAAACCCGCATTAGACGAAATGCACACTGTAGTACATTGTATATGAGTGAGTTGCACTGAAAAACTTAGAATTTACTGAAAAACCCGCATTAGACGAAATGCACAGTGTAGTACATTGTATATGAGTGAGTTGCACTGAAAAACTTAGAATTTATTGAAAAACGCGCATTAGACGAAATGCACAGTGTAGTACATAGTATATGAGTGAGTTGCACTGAAAAACTTAGAATTTACTGAAAAACCCGCATTAGACGAAATGCACAGTGTAGTACATAGTATATGAGTGAGTTGCACTGAAAAACTTAGAATTTACTGAAAAACCTGCATTAGACGAAATCCACAGTGTAGTACATTGTATATGAGTGAGTTGCACTGAAAAACTTAGAATTTACTGAAAAACCCGCATTAGACGAAATGCACAGTGTAGTACATTGTATATGAGTGAGTTGCACTGAAAAACTTAGAATTTACTGAAAAACCCGCATTAGACGAAATGCACAGTGTAGTACATAGTATATGAGTGAGTTGCACTGAAAAACTTAGAATTTACTGAAAAACCCGCATTAGACGAAATGCACAGTGTAGTACATAGTATATGAGTGAGTTGCACTGAAAAACTTAGAATTTACTGAAAAACCCGCATTAGACGAAATGCACAGTGTAGTACATTGTATATGAGTGAGTTGCACTGAAAAACTTAGAATTTACTGAAAAACCCGCATTAGACGAAATGCACAGTGTAGTACATAGTATATGAGTGAGTTGCACTGAAAAACTTAGAATTTACTGAAAAACCCGCATTAGACGAAATGCACAGTGTAGTACATAGTATATGAGTGAGTTGCACTGAAAAACTTAGAATTTACTGAAAAACCCGCATTAGACGAAATGCACAGTGTAGTACATAGTATATGAGTGAGTTGCACTGAAAAACTTAGAATTTACTGAAAAACCCGCATTAGACGAAATGCACAGTGTAGTATATTGTATATGAGTGAGTTGCACTGAAAAACTTAGAATTTATTGAAAAACGCGCATTAGACGAAATGCACAGTGTAGTACATAGTATATGAGTGAGTTGCACTGAAAAACTTAGAATTTACTGAAAAACCCGCATTAGACGAAATGCACAGTGTAGTATATTGTATATGAGTGAGTTGCACTGAAAAACTTAGAATTTACTGAAAAACCCGCATTAGACGAAATGCACAGTGTAGTAAATAGTATATGAGTGAGTTGCACTGAAAAACTTAGAATTTACTGAAAAACCCGAATTAGACGAAATGCACAGTGTAGTACATTGTATATGAGTGAGTTGCACTGAAAAACTTAGAATTTACTGAAAAACCCGCATTAGACGAAATGCACAGTGTAGTACATAGTATATGAGTGAGTTGCACTGAAAAACTTAGAATTTACTGAAAAACCCGCATTAGACGAAATGCACAGTGTAGTACATAGTATATGAGTGAGTTGCACTGAAAAACTTAGAATTTACTGAAAAACCCGCATTAGACGAAATCCACAGTGTAGTACATTGTATATGAGTGAGTTGCACTGAAAAACTTAGAATTTACTGAAAAACCCGCATTAGACGAAATGCACAGTGTAGTACATTGTATATGAGTGAGTTGCACTGAAAACTTAGAATTTACTGAAAAACCCGCATTAGACAAAATGCACAGTGTAGTACATAGTATATGAGTGAGTTGCACTGAAAAACTTAGAATTTACTGAAAAACCCGCATTAGACGAAATGCACAGTGTAGTACATAGTATATGAGTGAGTTGCACTGAAAAACTTAGAATTTACTGAAAAACCCGCATTAGACGAAATGCACAGTGTAGTACATAGTATATGAGTGAGTTGCACTGAAAAACTTAGAATTTACTGAAAAACCCGCATTAGACGAAATCCACAGTGTAGTACATTGTATATGAGTGAGTTGCACTGAAAAACTTAGAATTTACTGAAAAACCCGCATTAGACGAAATCCACAGTGTAGTACATTGTATATGAGTGAGTTGCACTGAAAAACTTAGAATTTACTGAAAAACCCGCATTAGACGAAATGCACAGTGTAGTACATTGTATATGAGTGAGTTGCACTGAAAAACTTAGAATTTACTGAAAAACCCGCATTAGACGAAATGCACAGTGTAGTACATAGTATATGAGTGAGTTGCACTGAAAAACTTAGAATTTACAGAAAAACCCGCATTAGACGAAATGCACAGTGTAGTACATTGTATATGAGTGAGTTGCACTGAAAAACTTAGAATTTACTGAAAAACCCGCATTAGACGAAATGCACACTGTAGTACATTGTATATGAGTGAGTTGCACTGAAAAACTTAGAATTTACTGAAAAACTCGCATTAGACGAAATGCACAGTGTAGTACATTGTATATGAGTGAGTTGCACTGAAAAACTTAGAATTTATTGAAAAACGCGCATTAGACGAAATGCACAGTGTAGTACATAGTATATGAGTGAGTTGCACTGAAAAACTTAGAATTTACTGAAAAACCCGCATTAGACGAAATGCACAGTGTAGTATATTGTATATGAGTGAGTTGCACTGAAAAACTTAGAATTTACTGAAAAACCCGCATTAGACGAAATGCACAGTGTAGTACATAGTATATGAGTGAGTTGCACTGAAAAACTTAGAATTTACTGAAAAACCCGAATTAGACGAAATGCACAGTGTAGTACATAGTATATGAGTGAGTTGCACTGAAAAACTTAGAATTTACTGAAAAACCCGCATTAGACGAAATGCACAGTGTAGTACATAGTATATGAGTGAGTTGCACTGAAAAACTTAGAATTTACTGAAAATCCCGCAATAGACGAAATCCACAGTGTAGTACATAGTATATGAGTGAGTTGCACTGAAAAACTTAGAATTTACTGAAAAACCTGCATTAGACGAAATCCACAGTGTAGTACATTGTATATGAGTGAGTTGCACTGAAAAACTTAGAATTTATTGAAAAACCCGCATTAGACGAAATGCACAGTGTAGTACATTGTATATGAGTGAGTTGCACTGAAAAACTTAGAATTTACTGAAAAACCCGCATTAGACGAAATGCACAGTGTAGTACATTGTATATGAGTGAGTTGCACTGAAAAACTTAGAATACTGAAAAACCCGCATTAGACGAAATGCACTGTGTAGTACATTGTATATGAGTGAGTTGCACTGAAAAACTTAGAATTTACTGAAAAACCCGCATTAGACGAAATGCACAGTGTAGTACATTCTATATGAGTGAGTTGCACTGAAAAACTTAGAATTTACTGAAAAACCCGCATTAGACGAAATGCACAGTGTAGTACATTGTATATGAGTGAGTTGCACTGAAAAACTTAGAATTTATTGAAAAACGCGCATTAGACGAAATGCACAGTGTAGTACATAGTATATGAGTGAGTTGCACTGAAAAACTTAGAATTTACTGAAAAACCCGCATTAGACGAAATGCACAGTGTAGTACATAGTATATGAGTGAGTTGCACTGAAAAACTTAGAATTTACTGAAAAACCCGCATTAGACGAAATGCACAGTGTAGTACATAGTATATGAGTGAGTTGCACTGAAAAACTTAGAATTTACTGAAAAACCCGCATTAGACGAAATGCACAGTGTAGTACATTGTATATGAGTGAGTTGCACTGAAAAACTTAGAATTTACTGAAAAACCCGCATTGGACGAAATGTACAGTGTAGTACATAGTATATGAGTGAGTTGCACTGAAAAACTTAGAATTTACTGAAAAACCCGCATTAGACGAAATGCACAGTGTAGTACATTGTATATGAGTGAGTTGCACTGAAAAACTTAGAATTTACTGAAAAACCCGCATTGGACGAAATGTACAGTGTAGTACATAGTATATGAGTGAGTTGCACTGAAAAACTTAGAATTTACTGAAAAACCCGCAGTAGACGAAAAGCACAGTGTAGTACATAGTATATGAGTGAGTTGCACTGAAAAACTTAGAATTTACTGAAAAACCCGCATTAGACGAAATGCACAGTGTAGTACATAGTATATGAGTGAGTTGCACTGAAAAACTTAGAATTTACTGAAAAACCCGCATTAGACGAAATGCACAGTGTAGTACATAGTATATGAGTGAGTTGCACTGAAAAACGTAGAATTTACTGAAAAACCCGCATTAGACGAAATGCACAGTGTAGTACATAGTATATGAGTGAGTTGCACTGAAAAACTTAGAATTTACTGAAAAACCCGCATTAGACGAAATGCACAGTGTAGTATATTGTATATGAGTGAGTTGCACTGAAAAACTTAGAATTTACTGAAAAACCCGCATTAGATGAAATGCACAGTGTAGTACACAGTATATGAGTGAGTTGCACTGAAAAACTTAGAATTTACTGAAAAACCCGCATTAGACGAAATGCACAGTGTAGTACATAGTATATGAGTGAGTTGCACTGAAAAACTTAGAATTTATTGAAAAACCCGCATTAGACGAAATGCACAGTGTAGTACATAGTATATTAGTGAGTTGCACTGAAAAACTTAGAATTTACTGAAAATCCCGCATTAGACGAAATCCACAGTGTAGTACATAGTATATGAGTGAGTTGCACTGAAAAACTTAGAATTTACTGAAAAACCTGCATTAGACGAAATCCACAGTGTAGTACATTGTATATGAGTGAGTTGCACTGAAAAACTTAGAATTTACTGAAAAACCCGCATTAGACGAAATGCACAGTGTAGTACATTGTATATGAGTGAGTTGCACTGAAAAACTTAGAATTTACTGAAAAACCCGCATTAGACGAAATGCACAGTGTAGTACATAGTATATGAGTGAGTTGCACTGAAAAACTTAGAATTTACTGAAAAACCCGCATTAGACGAAATGCACAGTGTAGTACATAGTATATGAGTGAGTTGCACTGAAAAACTTAGAATTTACTGAAAAACCCGCATTAGACGAAATGCACAGTGTAGTACATAGTATATGAGTGAGTTGCACTGAAAAACTTAGAATTTACTGAAAAACCCGCATTAGACGAAATCCACAGTGTAGTACATTGTATATGAGTGAGTTGCACTGAAAAACTTAGAATTTACTGAAAAACCCGCATTAGACGAAATCCACAGTGTAGTACATTGTATATGAGTGAGTTGCACTGAAAAACTTAGAATTTACTGAAAAACCCGCATTAGACGAAATGCACAGTGTAGTACATTGTATATGAGTGAGTTGCACTGAAAAACTTAGAATTTACTGAAAAACCCGCATTAGACGAAATGCACAGTGTAGTACATAGTATATGAGTGAGTTGCACTGAAAAACTTAGAATTTACAGAAAAACCCACATTAGACGAAATGCACAGTGTAGTACATTGTATATGAGTGAGTTGCACTGAAAAACTTAGAATTTACTGAAAAACCCGCATTAGACGAAATGCACACTGTAGTACATTGTATATGAGTGAGTTGCACTGAAAAACTTAGAATTTACTGAAAAACCCGCATTAGACGAAATGCACAGTGTAGTACATTGTATATGAGTGAGTTGCACTGAAAAACTTAGAATTTATTGAAAAACGCGCATTAGACGAAATGCACAGTGTAGTACATAGTATATGAGTGAGTTGCACTGAAAAACTTAGAATTTACTGAAAAACCCGCATTAGACGAAATGCACAGTGTAGTATATTGTATATGAGTGAGTTGCACTGAAAAACTTAGAATTTACTGAAAAACCCGCATTAGACGAAATGCACAGTGTAGTACATAGTATATGAGTGAGTTGCACTGAAAAACTTAGAATTTACTGAAAAACCCGCATTAGACGAAATGCACAGTGTAGTACATAGTATATGACTGAGTTGCACTGAAAAACTTAGAATTTACTGAAAATCCCGCATTAGACGAAATCCACAGTGTAGTACATTGTATATGAGTGAGTTGCACTGAAAAACTTAGAATTTACTGAAAAACCCGCATTAGACGAAATCCACAGTGTAGTACATTGTATATGAGTGAGTTGCACTGAAAAACTTAGAATTTATTGAAAAACCCGCATTAGACGAAATGCACAGTGTAGTACATTGTATATGAGTGAGTTGCACTGAAAAACTTAGAATTTACTGAAAAACCCGCATTAGACGAAATGCACAGTGTAGTACATTGTATATGAGTGAGTTGCACTGAAAAACTTAGAATTTACTGAAAAACCCGCATTAGACGAAATGCACAGTGTAGTACATAGTATATGAGTGAGTTGCACTGAAAAACTTAGAATTTACTGAAAAACCCGCATTAGACGAAATGCACAGTGTAGTACATAGTATATGAGTGAGTTGCACTGAAAAACTTAGAATTTACTGAAAAACCCGCATTAGACGAAATGCACAGTGTAGTACATAGTATATGAGTGAGTTGCACTGAAAAACTTAGAATTTACTGAAAAACCCGCATTAGACGAAATCCACAGTGTAGTACATTGTATATGAGTGAGTTGCACTGAAAAACTTAGAATTTACTGAAAAACCCGCATTAGACGAAATCCACAGTGTAGTACATTGTATATGAGTGAGTTGCACTGAAAAACTTAGAATTTACTGAAAAACCCGCATTAGACGAAATGCACAGTGTAGTACATTGTATATGAGTGAGTTGCACTGAAAAACTTAGAATTTACTGAAAAACCCGCATTAGACGAAATGCACAGTGTAGTACATAGTATATGAGTGAGTTGCACTGAAAAACTTAGAATTTACAGAAAAACCCACATTAGACGAAATGCACAGTGTAGTACATTGTATATGAGTGAGTTGCACTGAAAAACTTAGAATTTACTGAAAAACCCGCATTAGACGAAATGCACACTGTAGTACATTGTATATGAGTGAGTTGCACTGAAAAACTTAGAATTTACTGAAAAACCCGCATTAGACGAAATGCACAGTGTAGTACATTGTATATGAGTGAGTTGCACTGAAAAACTTAGAATTTATTGAAAAACGCGCATTAGACGAAATGCACAGTGTAGTACATAGTATATGAGTGAGTTGCACTGAAAAACTTAGAATTTACTGAAAAACCCGCATTAGACGAAATGCACAGTGTAGTATATTGTATATGAGTGAGTTGCACTGAAAAACTTAGAATTTACTGAAAAACCCGCATTAGACGAAATGCACAGTGTAGTACATAGTATATGAGTGAGTTGCACTGAAAAACTTAGAATTTACTGAAAAACCCGCATTAGACGAAATGCACAGTGTAGTACATAGTATATGACTGAGTTGCACTGAAAAACTTAGAATTTACTGAAAATCCCGCATTAGACGAAATCCACAGTGTAGTACATTGTATATGAGTGAGTTGCACTGAAAAACTTAGAATTTACTGAAAAACCCGCATTAGACGAAATCCACAGTGTAGTACATTGTATATGAGTGAGTTGCACTGAAAAACTTAGAATTTATTGAAAAACCCGCATTAGACGAAATGCACAGTGTAGTACATTGTATATGAGTGAGTTGCACTGAAAAACTTAGAATTTACTGAAAAACCCGCATTAGACGAAATGCACAGTGTAAGTACATTGTATATGAGTGAGTTGCACTGAAAAACTTAGAATTTACTGAAAAACCCGCATTAGACGAAATGCACAGTGTAGTACATTGTATATGAGTGAGTTGCACTGAAAAACTTAGAATTTACTGAAAAACCCGCATTAGACGAAATGCACAGTGTAGTACATTGTATATGAGTGAGTTGCACTGAAAAACTTAGAATTTACTGAAAAACCCGCATTAGACGAAATGCACAGTGTAGTACATTGTATATGAGTGAGTTGCACTGAAAAACTTAGAATTTACTGAAAAACCCGCATTAGACGAAATGCACAGTGTAGTACATTGTATATGAGTGAGTTGCACTGAAAAACTTAGAATTTACTGAAAAACCCGCATTAGACGAAATGCACAGTGTAGTACATTGTATATGAGTGAGTTGCACTGAAAAACTTAGAATTTACTGAAAAACCCGCATTAGACGAAATGCACAGTGTAGTACATTGTATATGAGTGAGTTGCACTGAAAAACTTAGAATTTACTGAAAAACCCGCATTAGACGAAATGCACAGTGTAGTACATTGTATATGAGTGAGTTGCACTGAAAAACTTAGAATTTACTGAAAAACCCGCATTAGACGAAATGCACAGTGTAGTACATTGTATATGAGTGAGTTGCACTGAAAAACTTAGAATTTACTGAAAAACCCGCATTAGACGAAATGCACAGTGTAGTACATTGTATATGAGTGAGTTGCACTGAAAAACTTAGAATTTACTGAAAAACCCGCATTAGACGAAATGCACAGTGTAGTACATTGTATATGAGTGAGTTGCACTGAAAAACTTAGAATTTACTGAAAAACCCGCATTAGACGAAATGCACAGTGTAGTACATAGTATATGAGTGAGTTGCACTGAAAAACTTAGAATTTACTGAAAAACCCGCATTAGACGAAATGCACAGTGTAGTACATAGTATATGAGTGAGTTGCACTGAAAAACTTAGAATTTACTGAAAAACCCGCATTAGACGAAATGCACAGTGTAGTACATAGTATATGAGTGAGTTGCACTGAAAAACTTAGAATTTACTGAAAAACCCGCATTAGACGAAATGCACAGTGTAGTACATAGTATATGAGTGAGTTGCACTGAAAAACTTAGAATTTACTGAAAAACCCGCATTAGACGAAATGCACAGTGTAGTACATTGTATATGAGTGAGTTGCACTGAAAAACTTAGAATTTACTGAAAAACCCGCATTGGACGAAATGTACAGTGTAGTACATTGTATATGAGTGAGTTGCACTGAAAAACTTAGAATTTACTGAAAAACCCGCATTAGACGAAATGCACAGTGTAGTACATTGTATATTAGTGAGTTGCACTG
>NW_028227614.1:70255-107520 GCF_978045245.1 Mus caroli
AATGCGGGTTTTTCAGTAAATTCTAAGTTTTTCAGTGCAACTCACTCATATACAATGTACTATACTGTGCATTTCGTCTAATGCGGGTTTTTCAGTAAATTCTAAGTTTTTCAGTGCAACTCACTCATATAATATATACTACACTGTGCATTTCGTCTAATGCGGGTTTTTCAGTAAATTCTAATTTTTCAGTGCAACTCACTCATATACTATGTACTACACTGTGCATTTCGTCTAATGCGGGTTTTTCAGTAAATTCTAAGTTTTTCAGTGCAACTCACTCATATACTATGTACTACACTGTGCATTTCGTCTAATGCGCGTTTTTCAATAAATTCTATGTTTTTCAGTGCAACTCACTCATATACAATGTACTACACTGTGCATTTCGTCTAATGCGGGTTTTTCAGTAAATTCTAAGTTTTTCAGTGCAACTCACTCATATACAATGTACTACAGTGTGCATTTCGTCTAATGCGGGTTTTTCAGTAAATTCTAAGTTTTTCAGTGCAACTCACTCATATACAATGTACCTACACTGTGCATTTCGTCTAATGCGGGTTTTTCAGTAAATTCTAAGTTTTTCAGTGCAACTCACTCATATACTATGTACTACACTGTGCATTTCGTCTAATGCGGGGTTTTCACTAAATTCTAAGTTTTTCAGTGCAACTCACTCATATACAATGTACTACACTGTGCATTTCGTCTAATGCGGGTTTTTCAATAAATTCTAAGTTTTTCAGTGCAACTCACTCATATACAATATACTACACTGTGCATTTCGTCTAATGCGGGTTTTTCAGTAAATTCTAAGTTTTTCAGTGCAACTCACTCATATACAATGTACTACACTGTGGATTTCGTCTAATGCGGGTTTTTTCAGTAAATTCTAAGTTTTCAGTGCAACTCACTCATATACTATGTACTACACTGTGCATTTCGTCTAATGCGGGTTTTTCAGTAAATTCTAAGTTTTTCAGTGCAACTCACTCATATACTATGTACTACACTGTACATTTCGTCCAATGCGGGTTTTTCAGTAAATTCTAAGTTTTTCAGTGCAACTCACTCATATACAATGTACTACACTGTGCATTTCGTCCAATGCGGGTTTTTCAGTAAATTCTAAGTTTTTCAGTGCAACTCACTCATATACTATGTACTACACTGTGCATTTCGTCTAATGCGGGTTTCTCAGTAAATTCTAAGTTTTTCAGTGCAACTCACTCATATACAATATACTACACTGTGCATTTCGTCTAATGCGGGTTTTTCAGTAAATTCTAAGTTTTTCAGTGCAACTCACTCATATACTATGTACTACACTGTGCATTTCGTCTAATGCGGGTTTTTCAGTAAATTCTAAGTTTTTCAGTGCAACTCACTCATATACTATGTACTACACTGTGCATTTCGTCTAATGCGGGTTTTTCAATAAATTCTAAGTTTTTCAGTGCAACTCACTCATATACAATGTACTACACTGTGCATTTCGTCTAATGCGGGTTTTTCAGTAAATTCTAAGTTTTTCAGTGCAACTCACTCATATACAATGTACTACACTGTGCATTTCGTCTAATGCGGGTTTTTCAGTAAATTCTAAGTTTTTCAGTGCAACTCACTCATATACTATGTACTACACTGTGCATTTCGTCTAATGCGGGTTTTTCAGTAAATTCTAAGTTTTTCAGTGCAACTCACTCATATAGAATGTACTACACTGTGCATTTCGTCTAATGCGGGTTTTTCAGTAAATTCTAAGTTTTTCAGTGCAACTCACTCATATACTATGTACTACACTGTACATTTCGTCTAATGCGGGTTTTTCAGTAAATTCTAAGTTTTTCAGTGCAACTCACTCATATACAATGTACTACACTGTGCATTTCGTCTAATGCGGGTTTTTCAGTAAATTCTAAGTTTTTCAGTGCAACTCACTCATATACAATATACTACACTGTGCATTTCGTCTAATGCGGGTTTTTCAGTAAATTCTAAGTTTTTCAGTGCAACTCACTCATATACAATGTACTACACTCTGCATTTCGTCTAATGCGAGTTTTTCAGTAAATTCTAAGTTTTTCAGTGCAACTCACTCATATACAATGTACTACAGTGTGCATTTCGTCTAATGCGGGTTTTTCAGTAAATTCTAAGTTTTTCAGTGCAACTCACTCATATACAATGTACTACACTGTGCATTTCGTCTAATGCGGGTTTTTCAATAAATTCTAAGTTTTTCAGTGCAACTCACTAATATACTATGTACTACACTGTGCATTTCGTCTAATGCGGGTTTTTCAGTAAATTCTAAGTTTTTCAGTGCAACTCACTCATATACTATGTACTACACTGTGCATTTCGTCTAATGCGCGTTTTTCAATAAATTCTAAGTTTTTCAGTGCAACTCACTCATATACAATGTACTACACTGTGCATTTCGTCTAATGCGGGTTTTTCAGTAAATTCTAAGTTTTTCAGTGCAAACTCACTCATATACTATGTACTACACTGTACATTTCGTCTCTTGCGGGTTTTTCAGTAAATTCTAAGTTTTTCAGTGCAACTCACTCATATACAATATACTACACTGTGCATTTCGTCTAATGCGGGTTTTTCAGTAAATTCTAAGTTTTTCAGTGCAACTCACTCATATACTATGTACTACACTGTGCATTTCGTCTAATGCGGGTTTTTCAGTAAATTCTAAGTTTTTCAGTGCAACTCACTCATATACTATGTACTACACTGTGCATTTCGTCTAATGCGCGTTTTTCAATAAATTCTATGTTTTTCAGTGCAACTCACTCATATACAATGTACTACACTGTGCATTTCGTCTAATGCGGGTTTTTCAGTAAATTCTAAGTTTTTCAGTGCAATTCACTCATATACAATGTACTACAGTGTGCATTTCGACTAATGCGGGTTTTTCAGTAAATTCTAAGTTTTTCAGTGCAACTCACTCATATACAATGTACTACACTGTGCATTTCGTCTAATGCGGGTTTTTCAGTAAATTCTAAGTTTTTCAGTGCAACTCACTCATATACTATGTACTACACTGTGCATTTCGTCTAATGCGGGTTTTTCACTAAATTCTAAGTTTTTCAGTGCAACTCACTCATATACAATGTACTACACTGTGCATTTCGTCTAATGCGGGTTTTTCAGTAAATTCTAAGTTTTTCAGTGCAACTCACTCATATACAATGTACTACACTGTGCATTTCGTCTAATGCGGGTTTTTCAGTAAATTCTAAGTTTTTCAGTGCAACTCACTCATATACAATGTACTACACTGTGGATTTCGTCTAATGCGGGTTTTTCAGTAAATTCTAAGTTTTTCAGTGCAACTCACTCATATACAATGTACTACACTGTGCATTTCGTCTAATGCGGGTTTTTCAGTAAATTCTAAGTTTTTCAGTGCAACTCACTCATATACTATGTACTACACTGTACATTTCGTCCAATGCCGGTTTTTCAGTAAATTCTAAGTTTTTCAGTGCAACTCACTCATATACAATGTACTACACTGTGCATTTCGTCCAATGCGGGTTTTTCAGTAAATTCTAAGTTTTTCAGTGCAACTCACTCATATACAATATACTACACTGTGCATTTCGTGTAATGCGGGTTTTTCAGTAAATTCTAAGTTTTTCAGTGCAACTCACTCATATACAATGTACTACACTGTGCATTTCGTCTAATGCGGGTTTTTCAGTAAATTCTAAGTTTTTCAGTGCAACTCACTCATATACAATATACTACACTGTGCATTTCGTCTAATGCGGGTTTTTCAGTAAATTCTAAGTTTTTCAGTGCAACTCACTCATATACTATGTACTACACTGTGCATTTCGTCTAATGCGGGTTTTTCAGTAAATTCTAAGTTTTTCAGTGCAACTCACTCATATACTATGTACTACACTGTGCATTTCGTCTAATGCGGGTTTTTCAGTAAATTCTAAGTTTTTCAGTGCAACTCACTCATATACTATGTACTACACTGTGCATTTCGTCTAATGCGCGTTTTTCAATAAATTCTAAGTTTTTCAGTGCAACTCACTCATATACAATGTACTACACTGTGCATTTCGTCTAATGCGGGTTTTTCAGTAAATTCTAAGTTTTTCAGT
Source organism: Mus caroli (assembly GCF_978045245.1). Classification (NCBI taxonomy): domain Eukaryota; kingdom Metazoa; phylum Chordata; class Mammalia; order Rodentia; family Muridae; genus Mus; species Mus caroli. Next base: position 74,401 of record NW_028227614.1, read on the forward strand.
GCAACTCACTCATATACAATGTACTACACTGTGCATTTCGTCTAATGCGGGTTTTTCAGTAAATTCTAAGTTTTTCAGTGCAACTCACTCATATACAATGTACTACACTGTGCATTTCGTCTAATGCGGGTTTTTCAGTAAATTCTAAGTTTTTCAGTGCAACTCACTCATATACTATGTACTACACTGTGCATTTCGTCTAATGCGGGTTTTTCAGTAAATTCTAAGTTTTTCAGTGCAACTCACTCATATACTATGTACTACACTGTGCATTTCGTCTAATGCGCGTTTTTCAATAAATTCTAAGTTTTTCAGTGCAACTCACTCATATACAATGTACTACACTGTGCATTTCGTCTAATGCGGGTTTTTTCAGTAAGTTCTAAGTTTTTCAGTGCAACTCACTCATATACAATGTACTACAGTGTGCATTTCGTCTAATGCGGGTTTTTCAGTAAATTCTAATTTTTTAGTGCAACTCACTCATATACAATGTACTACACTGTGCATTTCGTCTAATGCGGGTTTTTCAGTAAATTCTAAGTTTTCAGTGAAACTCACTCATATACTATGTACTACACTGTGCATTTCGTCTAATGCGGGTTTTTCAGTAAATTCTAAGTTTTTCAGTGCAACTCACTCATATACAATGTACTACACTGTGCATTTCGTCTAATGCGGGTTTTTCAGTAAATTCTAAGTTTTTCAGTGCAACTCACTCATATACTATGTACTACACTGTACATTTCGTCTCTTGCGGGTTTTTCAGTAAATTCTAAGTTTTTCAGTGCAACTCACTCATATACAATGTACTACACTGTGCATTTCGTCTAATGCGGGTTTTTCAGTAAATTCTAAGTTTTTCAGTGCAACTCACTCATATACAATGTACTACACTGTGGATTTCGTCTAATGCGGGTTTTTCAGTAAATTCTAAGTTTTTCAGTGCAACTCACTCATATACAATGTACTACACTGTGGATTTCGTCTAATGCGGGATTTTCAGTAAATTCTAAGTTTTTCAGTGCAACTCACTCATATACTATGTACTACACTGTGCATTTCGTCTAATGCGGGTTTTTCATTAAATTCTAAGTTTTTCAGTGCAACTCACTCATATACTATGTACTACACTGTACATTTCGTCTAATGCGGGTTTTTCAGTAAATTCTAAGTTTTTCAGTGCAACTCACTCATATACAATGTACTACACTGTGGATTTCGTCTAATGCGGGATTTTCAGTAAATTCCAAGTTTTTCAGTGCAACTCACTCATATACTATGTACTACACTGTGCATTTCGTCTAATGCCGGTTTTTCAGTAAATTCTAAGTTTTTCAGTGCAACTCACTCATATACAATGTACTACACTGTGCATTTCGTCTAATGCGGGTTTTTCAGTAAATTCTAAGTTTTTCAGTGCAACTCACTCATATACTATGTACTACACTGTGCATTTCGTCTAATGCGGGTTTTTCAGTAAATTCTAAGTTTTTCAGTGCAACTCACTCATATACTATGTACTACACTGTGCATTTCGTCTAATGCGCGTTTTTCAATAAATTCTATGTTTTTCAGTGCAACTCACTCATATACAATGTACTACACTGTGCATTTCGTCTAATGCGGGTTTTTCAGTAAATTCTAAGTTTTTCAGTGCAACTCACTCATATACAATGTACTACAGTGTGCATTTCGTCTAATGCGGGTTTTTCAGTAAATTCTAAGTTTTTCAGTGCAACTCACTCATATACAATGTACTACACTGTGCATTTCGTCTAATGCGGGTTTTTCAGTAAATTCTAAGTTTTTCAGTGCAACTCACTCATATACTATGTACTACACTGTGCATTTCGTCTAATGCGGGTTTTTCACTAAATTCTAAGTTTTTCAGTGCAACTCACTCATATACAATGTACTACACTGTGCATTTCGTCTAATGCGGGTTTTTTAGTAAATTCTAAGTTTTTCAGTGCAACTCACTCATATACAATGTACTACACTGTGCATTTCGTCTAATGCGGATTTTTCAGTAAATTCTAAGTTTTTCAGTGTAACTCACTCATATACAATGTACTACACTGTGCATTTCGTCTAATGCGGGTTTTTCAGTAAATTCTAAGTTTTTCAGTGCAACTCACTCATATACAATGTACTACACTGTGCATTTCGTCTAATGCGGGTTTTTCAGTAAATTCTAAGTTTTTCAGTGCAACTCACTCATATACTATGTACTACACTGTACATTTCGTCTAATGCGGGTTTTTCAGTAAATTCTAAGTTTTTCAGTGCAACTCACTCATATACAATGTACTACACTGTGCATTTCGTCTAATGCGGGTTTTTCAGTAAATTCTAAGTTTTTCAGTGCAACTCACTCATATACAATGTACTACACTGTGCATTTCGTCTAATGCGGGTTTTTCAGTAAATTCTAAGTTTTTCAGTGCAACTCACTCATATACTATGTACTACACTGTGCATTTCGTCTAATGCGGGTTTTTCAGTAAATTCTAAGTTTTTCAGTGCAACTCACTCATATACTATGTACTACACTGTGCATTTCGTCTAATGCGCGTTTTTCAATAAATTCTAAGTTTTTCAGTGCAACTCACTCATATACAATGTACTACACTGTGCATTTCGTCTAATGCGGGTTTTTCAGTAAATTCTAAGTTTTTCAGTGCAACTCACTCATATACAATGTACTACAGTGTGCATTTCGTCTAATGCGGGTTTTTCAGTAAATTCTAATTTTTTAGTGCAACTCACTCATATACAATGTACTACACTGTGCATTTCGTCTAATGCGGGTTTTTCAGTAAATTCTAAGTTTTTCAGTGAAACTCACTCATATACTATGTACTACACTGTGCATTTCGTCTAATGCGGGTTTTTCAGTAAATTCTAAGTTTTTCAGTGCAACTCACTCATATACAATGTACTACACTGTGCATTTCGTCTAATGCGGGTTTTTCAGTAAATTCTAAGTTTTTCAGTGCAACTCACTCATATACTATGTACTACACTGTACATTTCGTCTCTTGCGGGTTTTTCAGTAAATTCTAAGTTTTTCAGTGCAACTCACTCATATACAATGTACTACACTGTGCATTTCGTCTAATGCGGGTTTTTCAGTAAATTCTAAGTTTTTCAGTGCAACTCACTCATATACAATGTACTACACTGTGGATTTCGTCTAATGCGGGTTTTTCAGTAAATTCTAAGTTTTTCAGTGCAACTCACTCATATACAATGTACTACACTGTGGATTTCGTCTAATGCGGGATTTTCAGTAAATTCTAAGTTTTTCAGTGCAACTCACTCATATACTATGTACTACAGTGTGCATTTCGTCTAATGCGGGTTTTTCATTAAATTCTAAGTTTTTCAGTGCAACTCACTCATATACTATGTACTACACTGTACATTTCGTCTAATGCGGGTTTTTCAGTAAATTCTAAGTTTTTCAGTGCAACTCACTCATATACAATGTACTACACTGTGGATTTCGTCTAATGCGGGATTTTCAGTAAATTCCAAGTTTTTCAGTGCAACTCACTCATATACTATGTACTACACTGTGCATTTCGTCTAATGCCGGTTTTTCAGTAAATTCTAAGTTTTTCAGTGCAACTCACTCATATACAATGTACTACACTGTGCATTTCGTCTAATGCGGGTTTTTCAGTAAATTCTAAGTTTTTCAGTGCAACTCACTCATATACTATGTACTACACTGTGCATTTCGTCTAATGCGGGTTTTTCAGTAAATTCTAAGTTTTTCAGTGCAACTCACTCATATACAATATACTACACTGTGCATTTCGTCTAATGCGGGTTTTTCAGTAAATTCTAAGTTTTTCAGTGCAACTCACTCATATACAATGTACTACAGTGTGCATTTCGTCTAATGCGGGTTTTTCAGTAAATTCTAATTTTTTCAGTGCAACTCACTCATATACAATGTACTACACTGTGCATTTCGTCTAATGCGGGTTTTTCAGTAAATTCTAAGTTTTTCAGTGCAACTCACTCATATACTATGTACTACACTGTGCATTTCGTCTAATGCGGGTTTTTCAGTAAATTCTAAGTTTTTCAGTGCAACTCACTCATATACTATGTACTACACTGTGCATTTCGTCTAATGCGCGTTTTTCAATAAATTCTATGTTTTTCAGTGCAACTCACTCATATACAATGTACTACACTGTGCATTTCGTCTAATGCGGGTTTTTCAGTAAATTCTAAGTTTTTCAGTGCAACTCACTCATATACAATGTACTACAGTGTGCATTTCGTCTAATGCGGGTTTTTCAGTAAATTCTAAGTTTTTCAGTGCAACTCACTCATATACAATGTACTACACTGTGCATTTCGTCTAATGCGGGTTTTTCAGTAAATTCTAAGTTTTTCAGTGCAACTCACTCATATACTATGTGCTACACTGTGCATTTCGTCTAATGCGGGTTTTTCACTAAATTCTAAGTTTTTCATTGCAACTCACTCATATACAATGTACTACACTGTGCATTTCGTCTAATGCGGGTTTTTCAGTAAATTCTAAGTTTTTCAGTGCAACTCACTCATATACAATGTACTACACTGTGCATTTCGTCTAATGCGGATTTTTCAGTAAATTCTAAGTTTTTCAGTGTAACTCACTCATATACAATGTACTACACTGTGGATTTCGTCTAATGCGGGTTTTTCAGTAAATTCTAAGTTTTCAGTGCAACTCACTCATATACTATGTACTACACTGTGCATTTCGTCTAATGCGGGTTTTTCAGTAAATTCTAAGTTTTTCAGTGCAACTCACTCATATACTATGTACTACACTGTACATTTCGTCCAATGCGGGTTTTTCAGTAAATTCTAAGTTTTTCAGTGCAAGTCACTCATATACAATGTACTACACTGTGCATTTCGTCCAATGCGGGTTTTTCAGTAAATTCTAAGTTTTTCAGTGCAACTCACTCATATACAATGTACTACACTGTGCATTTCGTCTAATGCGGGTTTTTCAGTAAATTCTAAGTTTTTCAGTGCAACTCACTCATATACAATGTACTACACTGTGCATTTCGTCTAATGCGGGTTTTTCAGTAAATTCTAAGTTTTTCAGTGCAACTCACTCATATACTATGTACTACACTGTGCATTTCGTCTAATGCGGGTTTTTTAGTAAATTCTAAGTTTTTCAGTGCAACTCACTCATATACAATATACTACACTGTGCATTTCGTTTAATGCGGGTTTTTCAGTAAATTCTAAGTTTTTCAGTGCAACTCACTCATATACTATGTACTACACTGTGCATTTCGTCTAATGCGGGTTTTTCAGTAAATTCTAAGTTTTTCAGTGCAACTCACTCATATACTATGTACTACACTGTGCATTTCGTCTAATGCGCGTTTTTCAATAAATTCTAAGTTTTTCAGTGCAACTCACTCATATACAATGTACTACACTGTGCATTTCGTCTAATGCGGGTTTTTCAGTAAATTCTAAGTTTTTCAGTGCAACTCACTCATATACTATGTACTACACTGTGCATTTCGTCTAATGCGGGTTTTTCACTAAATTCTAAGTTTTTCAGTGCAACTCACTCATATACAATATACTACACTGTGCATTTCGTCTAATGCGGGTTTTTCAGTAAATTCTAAGTTTTTCAGTGCAACTCACTCATATACTATGTACTACACTGTGCATTTCGTCTAATGCGGGTTTTTCAGTAAATTCTAAGTTTTTCAGTGAAACTCACTCATATACTATGTACTACACTGTGCATTTCGTCTAATGCGGGTTTTTCAGTAAATTCTAAGTTTTTCAGTGCAACTCACTCATATACAATGTACTACACTGTGTATTTCGTCTAATGCGGGTTTTTCAAAAAATTCTAAGTTTTTCAGTGCAACTCACTCATATACTATGTACTACACTGTACATTTCGTCTCTTGCGGGTTTTTCAGTAAATTCTAAGTTTTTCAGTGCAACTCACTCATATACAATGTACTACACTGTGCATTTCGTCTAATGCGGGTTTTTCAGTAAATTCTAAGTTTTTCAGTGCAACTCACTCATATACAATGTACTACACTGTGGATTTCGTCTAATGCGGGTTTTTCAGTAAATTCTAAGTTTTTCAGTGCAACTCACTCATATACAATGTACTACACTGTGGATTTCGTCTAATGCGGGATTTTCAGTAAATTCTAAGTTTTTCAGTGCAACTCACTCATATACTATGTACTACACTGTGCATTTCGTCTAATGCGGGTTTTTCATAAATTCTAAGTTTTTCAGTGCAACTCACTCATATACTATGTACTACACTGTACATTTCGTCTAATGCGGGTTTTTCAGTAAATTCTAAGTTTTTCAGTGCAACTCACTCATATACAATGTACTACACTGTGGATTTCGTCTAATGCGGGATTTTCAGTAAATTCCAAGTTTTTCAGTGCAACTCACTCATATACTATGTACTACACTGTGCATTTCGTCTAATGCGGGTTTTTCAGTAAATTCTAAGTTTTTCAGTGCAACTCACTCATATACAATGTACTACACTGTGCATTTCGTCTAATGCGGGTTTTTCAGTAAATTCTAAGTTTTTCAGTGCAACTCACTCATATACTATGTACTACACTGTGCATTTCGTCTAATGCGGGTTTTTCAGTAAATTCTAAGTTTTTCAGTGCAACTCACTCATATACAATGTACTACACTGTGCATTTCGTCTAATGCGGGTTTTTCAGTAAATTCTAAGTTTTTCAGTGCAACTCACTCATATACTATGTACTACACTGTGCATTTCGTCTAATGCGGGTTTTTCAGTAAATTCTAAGTTTTTCAGTGCAACTCACTCATATACTATGTACTACACTGTGCATTTCGTCTAATGCGCATTTTTCAATAAATTCTAAGTTTTTCAGTGCAACTCACTCATATACAATGTACTACACTGTGCATTTCGTCTAATGCGGGTTTTTCAGTAAATTCTAAGTTTTTCAGTGCAACTCACTCATATACTATGTACTACACTGTGCATTTCGTCTAATGCGGGTTTTTCAGTAAATTCTAAGTTTTTCAGTGCAACTCACTCATATAAAATATACTACACTGTGCATTTCGTCTAATGCGGGTTTTTCAGTAAATTCTAATTTTTCAGTGCAACTCACTCATATACTATGTACTACACTGTGCATTTCGTCTAATGCGGGTTTTTCAGTAAATTCTAAGTTTTTCAGTGCAACTCACTCATATACTATGTACTACACTGTGCATTTCGTCTAATGCGCGTTTTTCAATAAATTCTATGTTTTTCAGTGCAACTCACTCATATACAATGTACTACACTGTGCATTTCGTCTAATGCGGGTTTTTTCAGTAAATTCTAAGTTTTTCAGTGCAACTCACTCATATACAATGTACTACAGTGTGCATTTCGTCTAATGCGGGTTTTTCAGTAAATTCTAAGTTTTTCAGTGCAACTCACTCATATACAATGTACTACACTGTGCATTTCGTCTAATGCGGGTTTTTCAGTAAATTCTAAGTTTTTCAGTGCAACTCACTCATATACTATGTACTACACTGTGCATTTCGTCTAATGCGGGTTTTTCACTAAATTCTAAGTTTTTCAGTGCAACTCACTCATATACAATGTACTACACTGTGCATTTCGTCTAATGCGGGTTTTTCAATAAATTCTAAGTTTTTCAGTGCAACTCACTCATATACAATATACTACACTGTGCATTTCGTCTAATGCGGGTTTTTCAGTAAATTCTAAGTTTTTCAGTGCAACTCACTCATATACAATGTACTACACTGTGGATTTCGTCTAATGCGGGTTTTTCAGTAAATTCTAAGTTTTCAGTGCAACTCACTCATATACTATGTACTACACTGTGCATTTCGTCTAATGCGGGTTTTTCAGTAAATTCTAAGTTTTTCAGTGCAACTCACTCATATACTATGTACTACACTGTACATTTCGTCCAATGCGGGTTTTTCAGTAAATTCTAAGTTTTTCAGTGCAACTCACTCATATACAATGTACTACACTGTGCATTTCGTCCAATGCGGGTTTTTCAGTAAATTCTAAGTTTTTCAGTGCAACTCACTCATATACTATGTACTACACTGTGCATTTCGTCTAATGCGGGTTTCTCAGTAAATTCTAAGTTTTTCAGTGCAACTCACTCATATACAATATACTACACTGTGCATTTCGTCTAATGCGGGTTTTTCAGTAAATTCTAAGTTTTTCAGTGCAACTCACTCATATACTATGTACTACACTGTGCATTTCGTCTAATGCGGGTTTTTCAGTAAATTCTAAGTTTTTCAGTGCAACTCACTCATATACTATGTACTACACTGTGCATTTCGTCTAATGCGGGTTTTTCAATAAATTCTAAGTTTTTCAGTGCAACTCACTCATATACAATGTACTACACTGTGCATTTCGTCTAATGCGGGTTTTTCAGTAAATTCTAAGTTTTTCAGTGCAACTCACTCATATACAATGTACTACACTGTGCATTTCGTCGAATGCGGGTTTTTCAGTAAATTCTAAGTTTTTCAGTGCAACTCACTCATATACTATGTACTACACTGTGCATTTCGTCTAATGCGGGTTTTTCAGTAAATTCTAAGTTTTTCAGTGCAACTCACTCATATAGAATGTACTACACTGTGCATTTCGTCTAATGCGGGTTTTTCAGTAAATTCTAAGTTTTTCAGTGCAACTCACTCATATACTATGTACTACACTGTACATTTCGTCTAATGCGGGTTTTTCAGTAAATTCTAAGTTTTTCAGTGCAACTCACTCATATACAATGTACTACACTGTGCATTTCGTCTAATGCGGGTTTTTCAGTAAATTCTAAGTTTTTCAGTGCAACTCACTCATATACAATATACTACACTGTGCATTTCGTCTAATGCGGGTTTTTCAGTAAATTCTAAGTTTTTCAGTGCAACTCACTCATATACAATGTACTACACTCTGCATTTCGTCTAATGCGAGTTTTTCAGTAAATTCTAAGTTTTTCAGTGCAACTCACTCATATACAATGTACTACAGTGTGCATTTCGTCTAATGCGGGTTTTTCAGTAAATTCTAAGTTTTTCAGTGCAACTCACTCATATACAATGTACTACACTGTGCATTTCGGCTAATGCGGGTTTTTCAATAAATTCTAAGTTTTTCAGTGCAACTCACTAATATACTATGTACTACACTGTGCATTTCGTCTAATGCGGGTTTTTCAGTAAATTCTAAGTTTTTCAGTGCAACTCACTCATATACAATGTACTACACTGTGCATTTCGTCTAATGCGGGTTTTTCAGTAAATTCTAAGTTTTTCAGTGCAACTCACTCATATACAATGTACTACACTGTGCATTTCGTCTAATGCGGGTTTTTCAGTAAATTCTAAGTTTTTCAGTGCAACTCACTCATATACTATGTACTACACTGTGCATTTCGTCTAATGCGGGTTTTTTAGTAAATTCTAAGTTTTTCAGTGCAACTCACTCATATACAATATACTACACTGTGCATTTCGTTTAATGCGGGTTTTTCAGTAAATTCTAAGTTTTTCAGTGCAACTCACTCATATACTATGTACTACACTGTGCATTTCGTCTAATGCGGGTTTTTCAGTAAATTCTAAGTTTTTCAGTGCAACTCACTCATATACTATGTACTACACTGTGCATTTCGTCTAATGCGCGTTTTTCAATAAATTCTAAGTTTTTCAGTGCAACTCACTCATATACAATGTACTACACTGTGCATTTCGTCTAATGCGGGTTTTTCAGTAAATTCTAAGTTTTTCAGTGCAACTCACTCATATACTATGTACTACACTGTGCATTTCGTCTAATGCGGGTTTTTCACTAAATTCTAAGTTTTTCAGTGCAACTCACTCATATACAATATACTACACTGTGCATTTCGTCTAATGCGGGTTTTTCAGTAAATTCTAAGTTTTTCAGTGCAACTCACTCATATACTATGTACTACACTGTGCATTTCGTCTAATGCGGGTTTTTCAGTAAATTCTAAGTTTTTCAGTGAAACTCACTCATATACTATGTACTACACTGTGCATTTCGTCTAATGCGGGTTTTTCAGTAAATTCTAAGTTTTTCAGTGCAACTCACTCATATACAATGTACTACACTGTGTATTTCGTCTAATGCGGGTTTTTCAAAAAATTCTAAGTTTTTCAGTGCAACTCACTCATATACTATGTACTACACTGTACATTTCGTCTCTTGCGGGTTTTTCAGTAAATTCTAAGTTTTTCAGTGCAACTCACTCATATACAATGTACTACACTGTGCATTTCGTCTAATGCGGGTTTTTCAGTAAATTCTAAGTTTTTCAGTGCAACTCACTCATATACAATGTACTACACTGTGGATTTCGTCTAATGCGGGTTTTTCAGTAAATTCTAAGTTTTTCAGTGCAACTCACTCATATACAATGTACTACACTGTGGATTTCGTCTAATGCGGGATTTTCAGTAAATTCTAAGTTTTTCAGTGCAACTCACTCATATACTATGTACTACACTGTGCATTTCGTCTAATGCGGGTTTTTCATAAATTCTAAGTTTTTCAGTGCAACTCACTCATATACTATGTACTACACTGTACATTTCGTCTAATGCGGGTTTTTCAGTAAATTCTAAGTTTTTCAGTGCAACTCACTCATATACAATGTACTACACTGTGGATTTCGTCTAATGCGGGATTTTCAGTAAATTCCAAGTTTTTCAGTGCAACTCACTCATATACTATGTACTACACTGTGCATTTCGTCTAATGCGGGTTTTTCAGTAAATTCTAAGTTTTTCAGTGCAACTCACTCATATACAATGTACTACACTGTGCATTTCGTCTAATGCGGGTTTTTCAGTAAATTCTAAGTTTTTCAGTGCAACTCACTCATATACTATGTACTACACTGTGCATTTCGTCTAATGCGGGTTTTTCAGTAAATTCTAAGTTTTTCAGTGCAACTCACTCATATACATTATACTACACTGTGCATTTCGTCTAATGCGGGTTTTTCAGTAAATTCTAAGTTTTTCAGTGCAACTCACTCATATACTATGTACTACACTGTGCATTTCGTCTAATGCGGGTTTTTCAGTAAATTCTAAGTTTTTCAGTGCAACTCACTCATATACTATGTACTACACTGTGCATTTCGTCTAATGCGCATTTTTCAATAAATTCTAAGTTTTTCAGTGCAACTCACTCATATACAATGTACTACACTGTGCATTTCGTCTAATGCGGGTTTTTCAGTAAATTCTAAGTTTTTCAGTGCAACTCACTCATATACTATGTACTACACTGTGCATTTCGTCTAATGCGGGTTTTTCAGTAAATTCTAAGTTTTTCAGTGCAACTCACTCATATAAAATATACTACACTGTGCATTTCGTCTAATGCGGGTTTTTCAGTAAATTCTAATTTTTCAGTGCAACTCACTCATATACTATGTACTACACTGTGCATTTCGTCTAATGCGGGTTTTTCAGTAAATTCTAAGTTTTTCAGTGCAACTCACTCATATACTATGTACTACACTGTGCATTTCGTCTAATGCGCGTTTTTCAATAAATTCTATGTTTTTCAGTGCAACTCACTCATATACAATGTACTACACTGTGCATTTCGTCTAATGCGGGTTTTTCAGTAAATTCTAAGTTTTTCAGTGCAACTCACTCATATACAATGTACTACAGTGTGCATTTCGTCTAATGCGGGTTTTTCAGTAAATTCTAAGTTTTTCAGTGCAACTCACTCATATACAATGTACTACACTGTGCATTTCGTCTAATGCGGGTTTTTCAGTAAATTCTAAGTTTTTCAGTGCAACTCACTCATATACTATGTACTACACTGTGCATTTCGTCTAATGCGGGTTTTTCACTAAATTCTAAGTTTTTCAGTGCAACTCACTCATATACAATGTACTACACTGTGCATTTCGTCTAATGCGGGTTTTTCAATAAATTCTAAGTTTTTCAGTGCAACTCACTCATATACAATATACTACACTGTGCATTTCGTCTAATGCGGGTTTTTCAGTAAATTCTAAGTTTTTCAGTGCAACTCACTCATATACAATGTACTACACTGTGGATTTCGTCTAATGCGGGTTTTTCAGTAAATTCTAAGTTTTCAGTGCAACTCACTCATATACTATGTACTACACTGTGCATTTCGTCTAATGCGGGTTTTTCAGTAAATTCTAAGTTTTTCAGTGCAACTCACTCATATACTATGTACTACACTGTACATTTCGTCCAATGCGGGTTTTTCAGTAAATTCTAAGTTTTTCAGTGCAACTCACTCATATACAATGTACTACACTGTGCATTTCGTCCAATGCGGGTTTTTCAGTAAATTCTAAGTTTTTCAGTGCAACTCACTCATATACTATGTACTACACTGTGCATTTCGTCTAATGCGGGTTTCTCAGTAAATTCTAAGTTTTTCAGTGCAACTCACTCATATACAATATACTACACTGTGCATTTCGTCTAATGCGGGTTTTTCAGTAAATTCTAAGTTTTTCAGTGCAACTCACTCATATACTATGTACTACACTGTGCATTTCGTCTAATGCGGGTTTTTCAGTAAATTCTAAGTTTTTCAGTGCAACTCACTCATATACTATGTACTACACTGTGCATTTCGTCTAATGCGGGTTTTTCAATAAATTCTAAGTTTTTCAGTGCAACTCACTCATATACAATGTACTACACTGTGCATTTCGTCTAATGCGGGTTTTTCAGTAAATTCTAAGTTTTTCAGTGCAACTCACTCATATACAATGTACTACACTGTGCATTTCGTCTAATGCGGGTTTTTCAGTAAATTCTAAGTTTTTCAGTGCAACTCACTCATATACTATGTACTACACTGTGCATTTCGTCTAATGCGGGTTTTTCAGTAAATTCTAAGTTTTTCAGTGCAACTCACTCATATAGAATGTACTACACTGTGCATTTCGTCTAATGCGGGTTTTTCAGTAAATTCTAAGTTTTTCAGTGCAACTCACTCATATACTATGTACTACACTGTACATTTCGTCTAATGCGGGTTTTTCAGTAAATTCTAAGTTTTTCAGTGCAACTCACTCATATACAATGTACTACACTGTGCATTTCGTCTAATGCGGGTTTTTCAGTAAATTCTAAGTTTTTCAGTGCAACTCACTCATATACAATATACTACACTGTGCATTTCGTCTAATGCGGGTTTTTCAGTAAATTCTAAGTTTTTCAGTGCAACTCACTCATATACAATGTACTACACTCTGCATTTCGTCTAATGCGAGTTTTTCAGTAAATTCTAAGTTTTTCAGTGCAACTCACTCATATACAATGTACTACAGTGTGCATTTCGTCTAATGCGGGTTTTTCAGTAAATTCTAAGTTTTTCAGTGCAACTCACTCATATACAATGTACTACACTGTGCATTTCGTCTAATGCGGGTTTTTCAATAAATTCTAAGTTTTTCAGTGCAACTCACTAATATACTATGTACTACACTGTGCATTTCGTCTAATGCGGGTTTTTCAGTAAATTCTAAGTTTTTCAGTGCAACTCACTCATATACTATGTACTACACTGTGCATTTCGTCTAATGCGCGTTTTTCAATAAATTCTAAGTTTTTCAGTGCAACTCACTCATATACAATGTACTACACTGTGCATTTCGTCTAATGCGGGTTTTTCAGTAAATTCTAAGTTTTTCAGTGCAACTCACTCATATACTATGTACTACACTGTACATTTCGTCCAATGCGGGTTTTTCAGTAAATTCTAAGTTTTTCAGTGCAACTCACTCATATACAATATACTACACTGTGCATTTCGTCTAATGCGGGTTTTTCAGTAAATTCTAAGTTTTTCAGTGCAACTCACTCATATACTATGTACTACACTGTGCATTTCGTCTAATGCGGGTTTTTCAGTAAATTCTAAGTTTTTCAGTGCAACTCACTCATATACTATGTACTACACTGTGCATTTCGTCTAATGCGCGTTTTTCAATAAATTCTATGTTTTTCAGTGCAACTCACTCATATACAATGTACTACACTGTGCATTTCGTCTAATGCGGGTTTTTCAGTAAATTCTAAGTTTTTCAGTGCAACTCACTCATATACAATGTACTACAGTGTGCATTTCGACTAATGCGGGTTTTTCAGTAAATTCTAAGTTTTTCAGTGCAACTCACTCATATACAATGTACTACACTGTGCATTTCGTCTAATGCGGGTTTTTCAGTAAATTCTAAGTTTTTCAGTGAAACTCACTCATATACTATGTACTACACTGTGCATTTCGTCTAATGCGGGTTTTTCAGTAAATTCTAAGTTTTTCAGTGCAACTCACTCATATACAATGTACTACACTGTGCATTTCGTCTAATGCGGGTTTTTCAGTAAATTCTAAGTTTTTCAGTGCAACTCACTCATATACAATGTACTACACTGTGCATTTCGTCTAATGCGGGTTTTTCAGTAAATTCTAAGTTTTTCAGTGCAACTCACTCATATACAATGTACTACACTGTGGATTTCGTCTAATGCGGGTTTTTCAGTAAATTCTAAGTTTTTCAGTGCAACTCACTCATATACAATGTACTACACTGTGCATTTCGTCTAATGCGGGTTTTTCAGTAAATTCTAAGTTTTTCAGTGCAACTCACTCATATACTATGTACTACACTGTACATTTCGTCTCTTGCGGGTTTTTCAGTAAATTCTAAGTTTTTCAGTGCAACTCACTCATATACAATGTACTACACTGTGCATTTCGTCCAATGCGGGTTTTTCAGTAAATTCTAAGTTTTTCAGTGCAACTCACTCATATACAATATACTACACTGTGCATTTCGTGTAATGCGGGTTTTTCAGTAAATTCTAAGTTTTTCAGTGCAACTCACTCATATACAATGTACTACACTGTGCATTTCGTCTAATGCGGGTTTTTCAGTAAATTCTAAGTTTTTCAGTGCAACTCACTCATATACAATATACTACACTGTGCATTTCGTCTAATGCGGGTTTTTCAGTAAATTCTAAGTTTTTCAGTGCAACTCACTCATATACTATGTACTACACTGTGCATTTCGTCTAATGCGGGTTTTTCAGTAAATTCTAAGTTTTTCAGTGCAACTCACTCATATACTATGTACTACACTGTGCATTTCGTCTAATGCGGGTTTTTCAGTAAATTCTAAGTTTTTCAGTGCAACTCACTCATATACTATGTACTACACTGTGCATTTCGTCTAATGCGCGTTTTTCAATAAATTCTAAGTTTTTCAGTGCAACTCACTCATATACAATGTACTACACTGTGCATTTCGTCTAATGCGGGTTTTTCAGTAAATTCTAAGTTTTTCAGTGCAACTCACTCATATACAATGTACTACACTGTGCATTTCGTCTAATGCGGGTTTTTCAGTAAATTCTAAGTTTTTCAGTGCAACTCACTCATATACAATGTACTACACTGTGCATTTCGTCTAATGCGGGTTTTTCAGTAAATTCTAAGTTTTTCAGTGCAACTCACTCATATACTATGTACTACACTGTGCATTTCGTCTAATGCGGGTTTTTCAGTAAATTCTAAGTTTTTCAGTGCAACTCACTCATATACTATGTACTACACTGTGCATTTCGTCTAATGCGCGTTTTTCAATAAATTCTAAGTTTTTCAGTGCAACTCACTCATATACAATGTACTACACTGTGCATTTCGTCTAATGCGGGTTTTTCAGTAAATTCTAAGTTTTTCAGTGCAACTCACTCATATACAATGTACTACAGTGTGCATTTCGTCTAATGCGGGTTTTTCAGTAAATTCTAATTTTTTAGTGCAACTCACTCATATACAATGTACTACACTGTGCATTTCGTCTAATGCGGGTTTTTCAGTAAATTCTAAGTTTTTCAGTGAAACTCACTCATATACTATGTACTAAACTGTGCATTTCGTCTAATGCGGGTTTTTCAGTAAATTCTAAGTTTTTCAGTGCAACTCACTCATATACAATGTACTACACTGTGCATTTCGTCTAATGCGGGTTTTTCAGTAAATTCTAAGTTTTTCAGTGCAACTCACTCATATACTATGTACTACACTGTACATTTCGTCTCTTGCGGGTTTTTCAGTAAATTCTAAGTTTTTCAGTGCAACTCACTCATATACAATGTACTACACTGTGCATTTCGTCTAATGCGGGTTTTTCAGTAAATTCTAAGTTTTTCAGTGCAACTCACTCATATACAATGTACTACACTGTGGATTTCGTCTAATGCGGGTTTTTCAGTAAATTCTAAGTTTTTCAGTGCAACTCACTCATATACAATGTACTACACTGTGGATTTCGTCTAATGCGGGATTTTCAGTAAATTCTAAGTTTTTCAGTGCAACTCACTCATATACTATGTACTACACTGTGCATTTCGTCTAATGCGGGTTTTTCATTAAATTCTAAGTTTTTCAGTGCAACTCACTCATATACTATGTACTACACTGTACATTTCGTCTAATGCGGGTTTTTCAGTAAATTCTAAGTTTTTCAGTGCAACTCACTCATATACAATGTACTACACTGTGGATTTCGTCTAATGCGGGATTTTCAGTAAATTCCAAGTTTTTCAGTGCAACTCACTCATATACTATGTACTACACTGTGCATTTCGTCTAATGCCGGTTTTTCAGTAAATTCTAAGTTTTTCAGTGCAACTCACTCATATACAATGTACTACACTGTGCATTTCGTCTAATGCGGGTTTTTCAGTAAATTCTAAGTTTTTCAGTGCAACTCACTCATATACTATGTACTACACTGTGCATTTCGTCTAATGCGGGTTTTTCAGTAAATTCTAAGTTTTTCAGTGCAACTCACTCATATACTATGTACTACACTGTGCATTTCGTCTAATGCGCGTTTTTCAATAAATTCTATGTTTTTCAGTGCAACTCACTCATATACAATGTACTACACTGTGCATTTCGTCTAATGCGGGTTTTTCAGTAAATTCTAAGTTTTTCAGTGCAACTCACTCATATACAATGTACTACAGTGTGCATTTCGTCTAATGCGGGTTTTTCAGTAAATTCTAAGTTTTTCAGTGCAACTCACTCATATACAATGTACTACACTGTGCATTTCGTCTAATGCGGGTTTTTCAGTAAATTCTAAGTTTTTCAGTGCAACTCACTCATATACTATGTACTACACTGTGCATTTCGTCTAATGCGGGTTTTTCACTAAATTCTAAGTTTTTCAGTGCAACTCACTCATATACAATGTACTACACTGTGCATTTCGTCTAATGTGGGTTTTTTAGTAAATTCTAAGTTTTTCAGTGCAACTCACTCATATACAATGTACTACACTGTGCATTTCGTCTAATGCGGATTTTTCAGTAAATTCTAAGTTTTTCAGTGTAACTCACTCATATACAATGTACTACACTGTGCATTTCGTCTAATGCGGGTTTTTTCAGTAAATTCTAAGTTTTTCAGTGCAACTCACTCATATACAATGTACTACACTGTGCATTTCGTCTAATGCGGGTTTTTCAGTAAATTCTAAGTTTTTCAGTGCAACTCACTCATATACTATGTACTACACTGTACATTTCGTCTAATGCGGGTTTTTCAGTAAATTCTAAGTTTTTCAGTGCAACTCACTCATATACAATGTACTACACTGTGCATTTCGTCTAATGCGGGTTTTTCAGTAAATTCTAAGTTTTTCAGTGCAACTCACTCATATACAATGTACTACACTGTGCATTTCGTCTAATGCGGGTTTTTCAGTAAATTCTAAGTTTTTCAGTGCAACTCACTCATATACTATGTACTACACTGTGCATTTCGTCTAATGCGGGTTTTTCAGTAAATTCTAAGTTTTTCAGTGCAACTCACTCATATACTATGTACTACACTGTGCATTTCGTCTAATGCGCGTTTTTCAATAAATTCTAAGTTTTTCAGTGCAACTCACTCATATACAATGTACTACACTGTGCATTTCGTCTAATGCGGGTTTTTCAGTAAATTCTAAGTTTTTCAGTGCAACTCACTCATATACAATGTACTACAGTGTGCATTTCGTCTAATGCGGGTTTTTCAGTAAATTCTAATTTTTTAGTGCAACTCACTCATATACAATGTACTACACTGTGCATTTCGTCTAATGCGGGTTTTTCAGTAAATTCTAAGTTTTTCAGTGAAACTCACTCATATACTATGTACTACACTGTGCATTTCGTCTAATGCGGGTTTTTCAGTAAATTCTAAGTTTTTCAGTGCAACTCACTCATATACAATGTACTACACTGTGCATTTCGTCTAATGCGGGTTTTTCAGTAAATTCTAAGTTTTTCAGTGCAACTCACTCATATACTATGTACTACACTGTACATTTCGTCTCTTGCGGGTTTTTCAGTAAATTCTAAGTTTTTCAGTGCAACTCACTCATATACAATGTACTACACTGTGCATTTCGTCTAATGCGGGTTTTTCAGTAAATTCTAAGTTTTTCAGTGCAACTCACTCATATACAATGTACTACACTGTGGATTTCGTCTAATGCGGGTTTTTCAGTAAATTCTAAGTTTTTCAGTGCAACTCACTCATATACAATGTACTACACTGTGGATTTCGTCTAATGCGGGTTTTTCAGTAAATTCTAAGTTTTTCAGTGCAACTCACTCATATACTATGTACTACACTGTACATTTCGTCCAATGCGGGTTTTTCAGTAAATTCTAAGTTTTTCAGTGCAAGTCACTCATATACAATGTACTACACTGTGCATTTCGTCCAATGCGGGTTTTTCAGTAAATTCTAAGTTTTTCAGTGCAACTCACTCATATACTATGTACTACACTGTGCATTTCGTCTAATGCGGGTTTTTCAGTAAATTCTAAGTTTTTCAGTGCAACTCACTCATATACAATATACTACACTGTGCATTTCGTCTAATGCGGGTTTTTCAGTAAATTCTAAGTTTTTCAGTGCAACTCACTCATATACTATGTACTACACTGTGCATTTCGTCTAATGCGGGTTTTTCAGTAAATTCTAAGTTTTTCAGTGCAACTCACTCATATACTATGTACTACACTGTGCATTTCGTCTAATGCGGGTTTTTCAATAAATTCTAAGTTTTTCAGTGCAACTCACTCATATACAATGTACTACACTGTGCATTTCGTCTAATGCGGGTTTTTCAGTAAATTCTAAGTTTTTCAGTGCAACTCACTCATATACAATGTACTACACTGTGCATTTCGTCTAATGCGGGTTTTTCAGTAAATTCTAAGTTTTTCAGTGCAACTCACTCATATACTATGTACTACACTGTACATTTCGTCTAATGCGGGTTTTTCAGTAAATTCTAAGTTTTTCAGTGCAACTCACTCATATACAATGTACTACACTGTGCATTTCGTCTAATGCGGGTTTTTCAGTAAATTCTAAGTTTTTCAGTGCAACTCACTCATATACAATGTACTACACTGTGCATTTCGTCTAATGCGGGTTTTTCACTAAATTCTAAGTTTTTCAGTGCAACTCACTCATATACAATGTACTACACTGTGCATTTCGTCTAATGCGAGTTTTTCAGTAAATTCTAAGTTTTTCAGTGCAACTCACTCATATACAATGTACTACAGTGTGCATTTCGTCTAATGCGGGTTTTTCAGTAAATTCTAAGTTTTTCAGTGCAACTCACTCATATACAATGTACTACACTGTGCATTTCGTCTAATGCGGGTTTTTCAATAAATTCTAAGTTTTTCAGTGCAACTCACTCATATACTATGTACTACACTGTGCATTTCGTCTAATGCGGGTTTTTCAGTAAATTCTAAGTTTTTCAGTGCAACTCACTCATATACTATGTACTACACTGTGCATTTCGTCTAATGCGGGTTTTTCAGTAAATTCTAAGTTTTTCAGTGCAACTCACTCATATACTATGTACTACACTGTACATTTCGTCCAATGCGGGTTTTTCAGTAAATTCTAAGTTTTTCAGTGCAACTCACTCATATACAATGTACTACACTGTGCATTTCGTCCAATGCGGGTTTTTCAGTAAATTCTAAGTTTTTCAGTGCAACTCACTCATATACAATATACTACACTGTGCATTTCGTCTAATGCGGGTTTTTCAGTAAATTCTAAGTTTTTCAGTGCAACTCACTCATATACAATGTACTACACTGTGCATTTCGTCTAATGCGGGTTTTTCAGTAAATTCTAAGTTTTTCAGTGCAACTCACTCATATACAATGTACTACACTGTGCATTTCGTCTAATGCGGGTTTTTCAGTAAATTCTAAGTTTTTCAGTGCAACTCACTCATATACTATGTACTACACTGTGCATTTCGTCTAATGCGGGTTTTTCAGTAAATTCTAAGTTTTTCAGTGCAACTCACTCATATACAATATACTACACTGTGCATTTCGTCTAATGCGGGTTTTTCAGTAAATTCTAAGTTTTTCAGTGCAACTCACTCATATACTATGTACTACACTGTGCATTTCGTGTAATGCGGGTTTTTCAGTAAATTCTAAGTTTTTCAGTGCAACTCACTCATATACTATGTACTACACTGTGCATTTCGTCTAATGCGGGTTTTTCAATAAATTCTAAGTTTTTCAGTGCAACTCACTCATATACAATGTACTACACTGTGCATTTCGTCTAATGCGGGTTTTTCAGTAAATTCTAAGTTTTTCAATGCAACTCACTCATATACAATGTACTACACTGTGCATTTCGTCTAATGCGGGTTTTTCAGTAAATTCTAAGTTTTTCAGTGCAACTCACTCATATACTATGTACTACACTGTGCATTTCGTCTAATGCGGGTTTTTCAGTAAATTCTAAGTTTTTCAGTGCAACTCACTCATATACTATGTACTACACTGTGCATTTCGTCTAATGCGCGTTTTTCAATAAATTCTATGTTTTTCAGTGCAACTCACTCATATACAATGTACTACACTGTGCATTTCGTCTAATGCGGGTTTTTCAGTAAATTCTAAGTTTTTCAGTGCAACTCACTCATATACAATGTACTACAGTGTGCATTTCGTCTAATGCGGGTTTTTCAGTAAATTCTAAGTTTTTCAGTGCAACTCACTCATATACAATGTACTACACTGTGCATTTCGTCTAATGCGGGTTTTTCAGTAAATTCTAAGTTTTTCAGTGCAACTCACTCATATACTATGTACTACACTGTGCATTTCGTCTAATGCGCGTTTTTCAATAAATTCTAAGTTTTTCAGTGCAACTCACTCATATACAATGTACTACACTGTGCATTTCGTCTAATGCGGGTTTTTCAGTAAATTCTAAGTTTTTCAATGCAACTCACTCATATACAATGTACTACACTGTGCATTTCGTCTAATGCGGGTTTTTTCAGTAAATTCTAAGTTTTTCAGTGCAACTCACTCATATACTATGTACTACACTGTGCATTTCGTCTAATGCGGGTTTTTCAGTAAATTCTAAGTTTTTCAGTGCAACTCACTCATATACTATGTACTACACTGTGCATTTCGTCTAATGCGCGTTTTTCAATAAATTCTATGTTTTTCAGTGCAACTCACTCATATACAATGTACTACACTGTGCATTTCGTCTAATGCGGGTTTTTCAGTAAATTCTAAGTTTTTCAGTGCAACTCACTCATATACAATGTACTACAGTGTGCATTTCGTCTAATGCGGGTTTTTTCAGTAAATTCTAAGTTTTTCAGTGCAACTCACTCATATACAATGTACTACACTGTGCATTTCGTCTAATGCGGGTTTTTCAGTAAATTCTAAGTTTTTCAGTGCAACTCACTCATATACTATGTACTACACTGTGCATTTCGTCTAATGCGGGTTTTTCACTAAATTCTAAGTTTTTCAGTGCAACTCACTCATATACAATGTACTACACTGTGCATTTCGTCTAATGCGGGTTTTTCAGTAAATTCTAAGTTTTTCAGTGCAACTCACTCATATACAATGTACTACACTGTGCATTTCGTCTAATGCGGATTTTTCAGTAAATTCTAAGTTTTTCAGTGTAACTCACTCATATACAATGTACTACACTGTGGATTTCGTCTAATGCGGGTTTTTCAGTAAATTCTAAGTTTTCAGTGCAACTCACTCATATACTATGTACTACACTGTGCATTTCGTCTAATGCGGGTTTTTCAGTAAATTCTAAGTTTTTCAGTGCAACTCACTCATATACTATGTACTACACTGTACATTTCGTCCAATGCGGGTTTTTCAGTAAATTCTAAGTTTTTCAGTGCAAGTCACTCATATACAATGTACTACACTGTGCATTTCGTCCAATGCGGGTTTTTCAGTAAATTCTAAGTTTTTCAGTGCAACTCACTCATATACTATGTACTACACTGTGCATTTCGTCTAATGCGGGTTTTTCAGTAAATTCTAAGTTTTTCAGTGCAACTCACTCATATACAATATACTACACTGTGCATTTCGTCTAATGCGGGTTTTTCAGTAAATTCTAAGTTTTTCAGTGCAACTCACTCATATACTATGTACTACACTGTGCATTTCGTCTAATGCGGGTTTTTCAGTAAATTCTAAGTTTTTCAGTGCAACTCACTCATATACTATGTACTACACTGTGCATTTCGTCTAATGCGGGTTTTTCAATAAATTCTAAGTTTTTCAGTGCAACTCACTCATATACAATGTACTACACTGTGCATTTCGTCTAATGCGGGTTTTTCAGTAAATTCTAAGTTTTTCAGTGCAACTCACTCATATACAATGTACTACACTGTGCATTTCGTCTAATGCGGGTTTTTCAGTAAATTCTAAGTTTTTCAGTGCAACTCACTCATATACTATGTACTACACTGTACATTTCGTCTAATGCGGGTTTTTCAGTAAATTCTAAGTTTTTCAGTGCAACTCACTCATATACAATGTACTACACTGTGCATTTCGTCTAATGCGGGTTTTTCAGTAAATTCTAAGTTTTTCAGTGCAACTCACTCATATACAATGTACTACACTGTGCATTTCGTCTAATGCGGGTTTTTCACTAAATTCTAAGTTTTTCAGTGCAACTCACTCATATACAATGTACTACACTGTGCATTTCGTCTAATGCGAGTTTTTCAGTAAATTCTAAGTTTTTCAGTGCAACTCACTCATATACAATGTACTACAGTGTGCATTTCGTCTAATGCGGGTTTTTCAGTAAATTCTAAGTTTTTCAGTGCAACTCACTCATATACAATGTACTACACTGTGCATTTCGTCTAATGCGGGTTTTTCAATAAATTCTAAGTTTTTCAGTGCAACTCACTCATATACTATGTACTACACTGTGCATTTCGTCTAATGCGGGTTTTTCAGTAAATTCTAAGTTTTTCAGTGCAACTCACTCATATACTATGTACTACACTGTGCATTTCGTCTAATGCGGGTTTTTCAGTAAATTCTAAGTTTTTCAGTGCAACTCACTCATATACTATGTACTACACTGTACATTTCGTCCAATGCGGGTTTTTCAGTAAATTCTAAGTTTTTCAGTGCAACTCACTCATATACAATGTACTACACTGTGCATTTCGTCCAATGCGGGTTTTTTCAGTAAATTCTAAGTTTTTCAGTGCAACTCACTCATATACAATATACTACACTGTGCATTTCGTCTAATGCGGGTTTTTCAGTAAATTCTAAGTTTTTCAGTGCAACTCACTCATATACAATGTACTACACTGTGCATTTCGTCTAATGCGGGTTTTTCAGTAAATTCTAAGTTTTTCAGTGCAACTCACTCATATACAATGTACTACACTGTGCATTTCGTCTAATGCGGGGTTTTTCAGTAAATTCTAAGTTTTTCAGTGCAACTCACTCATATACTATGTACTACACTGTGCATTTCGTCTAATGCGGGTTTTTCAGTAAATTCTAAGTTTTTCAGTGCAACTCACTCATATACAATATACTACACTGTGCATTTCGTCTAATGCGGGTTTTTCAGTAAATTCTAAGTTTTTCAGTGCAACTCACTCATATACTATGTACTACACTGTGCATTTCGTGTAATGCGGGTTTTTCAGTAAATTCTAAGTTTTTCAGTGCAACTCACTCATATACTATGTACTACACTGTGCATTTCGTCTAATGCGGGTTTTTCAATAAATTCTAAGTTTTTCAGTGCAACTCACTCATATACAATGTACTACACTGTGCATTTCGTCTAATGCGGGTTTTTCAGTAAATTCTAAGTTTTTCAATGCAACTCACTCATATACAATGTACTACACTGTGCATTTCGTCTAATGCGGGTTTTTCAGTAAATTCTAAGTTTTTCAGTGCAACTCACTCATATACTATGTACTACACTGTGCATTTCGTCTAATGCGGGTTTTTCAGTAAATTCTAAGTTTTTCAGTGCAACTCACTCATATACAATGTACTACACTGTGCATTTCGTCTAATGCGGGTTTTTCAGTAAATTCTAAGTTTTTCAGTGCAACTCACTCATATACTATGTACTACACTGTACATTTCGTCTAATGCGGGTTTTTCAGTAAATTCTAAGTTTTTCAGTGCAACTCACTCATATACAATGTACTACACTGTGCATTTCGTCTAATGCGGGTTTTTCAGTAAATTCTATGTTTTTCAGTGCAACTCACTCATATACAATATACTACACTGTGCATTTCGTCTAATGCGGGTTTTTCAGTAAATTCTAAGTTTTTCAGTGCAACTCACTCATATACAATGTACTACACTGTGCATTTCGTCTAATGCGAGTTTTTTCAGTAAATTCTAAGTTTTTCAGTGCAACTCACTCATATACAATGTACTACAGTGTGCATTTCGTCTAATGCGGGTTTTTCAGTAAATTCTAAGTTTTTCAGCGCAACTCACTCATATACAATGTACTACACTGTGCATTTCGTCTAATGCGGGTTTTTTCAGTAAATTCTAAGTTTTTCAGTGCAACTCACTCATATACTATGTACTACACTGTGCATTTCGTCTAATGCGGGTTTTTCAGTAAATTCTAAGTTTTTCAGTGCAACTCACTCATATACTATGTACTACACTGTGCATTTTGTCTAATGCGCGTTTTTCAATAAATTCTAAGTTTTTCAGTGCAACTCACTCATATACAATGTACTACACTGTGCATTTCGTCTAATGCGGGTTTTTTCAGTAAATTCTAAGTTTTTCAGTGCAACTCACTCATATACAATGTACTACACTGTGCATTTCGTCTAATGCGGGATTTTCAGTAAATTCTAAGTTTTTCAGTGCAACTCACTCATATACAATATACTACACTGTGCATTTCGTCTAATGCGGGTTTTTCAGTAAATTCTAAGTTTTTCAGTGCAACTCACTCATATACAATGTACTACACTGTGCATTTCGTCTAATGCGGGTTTTTCAGTAAATTCTAAGTTTTTCAGTGCAACTCACTCATATACAATGTACTACAGTGTGCATTTCGTCTAATGCGGGTTTTTCAGTAAATTCTAATTTTTTCAGTGCAACTCACTCATATACAATGTACTACACTGTGCATTTCGTCTAATGCGGGTTTTTCAGTAAATTCTAAGTTTTTCAGTGCAACTCACTCATATACTATGTACTACACTGTGCATTTCGTCTAATGCGGGTTTTTCAGTAAATTCTAAGTTTTTCAGTGCAACTCACTCATATACTATGTACTACACTGTGCATTTCGTCTAATGCGCGTTTTTCAATAAATTCTATGTTTTTCAGTGCAACTCACTCATATACAATGTACTACACTGTGCATTTCGTCTAATGCGGGTTTTTCAGTAAATTCTAAGTTTTTCAGTGCAACTCACTCATATACAATGTACTACAGTGTGCATTTCGTCTAATGCGGGTTTTTCAGTAAATTCTAAGTTTTTCAGTGCAACTCACTCATATACAATGTACTACACTGTGCATTTCGTCTAATGCGGGTTTTTCAGTAAATTCTAAGTTTTTCAGTGCAACTCACTCATATACTATGTACTACACTGTGCATTTCGTCTAATGCGGGTTTTTCACTAAATTCTAAGTTTTTCAGTGCAACTCACTCATATACTATGTACTACACTGTGCATTTCGTCTAATGCGGGTTTTTCAGTAAATTCTAAGTTTTTCAGTGCAACTCACTCATATACAATGTACTACACTGTGCATTTCGTCTAATGCGGATTTTTCAGTAAATTCTAAGTTTTTCAGTGTAACTCACTCATATACAATGTACTACACTGTGGATTTCGTCTAATGCGGGTTTTTCAGTAAATTCTAAGTTTTCAGTGCAACTCACTCATATACTATGTACTACACTGTGCATTTCGTCTAATGCGGGTTTTTCAGTAAATTCTAAGTTTTTCAGTGCAACTCACTCATATACTATGTACTACACTGTACATTTCGTCCAATGCGGGTTTTTCAGTAAATTCTAAGTTTTTCACTGGAACTCACTCATATACAATGTACTACACTGTGCATTTCGTCTAATGCGGGTTTTTCAGTAAATTCTAAGTTTTTCAGTGCAACTCACTCATATACTATGTACTACACTGTGCATTTCGTCTAATGCGGGTTTTTCAGTAAATTCTAAGTTTTTCAGTGCAACTCACTCATATACTATGTACTACACTGTGCATTTCGTCTAATGCGGGTTTTTCAATAAATTCTAAGTTTTTCAGTGCAACTCACTCATATACAATGTACTACACTGTGCATTTCGTCTAATGCGGGGTTTTTCAGTAAATTCTAAGTTTTTCAGTGCAACTCACTCATATACAATGTACTACACTGTGCATTTCGTCTAATGCGGGTTTTTCAGTAAATTCTAAGTTTTTCAGTGCAACTCACTCATATACTATGTACTACACTGTACATTTCGTCTAATGCGGGTTTTTCAGTAAATTCTAAGTTTTTCAGTGCAACTCACTCATATACATATACTACACTGTGCATTTCGTCTAATGCGGGTTTTTCAGTAAATTCTAAGTTTTTCAGTGCAACTCACTCATATACAATGTACTACACTGTGCATTTCGTCTAATGCGAGTTTTTCAGTAAATTCTAAGTTTTTCAGTGCAACTCACTCATATACAATGTACTACAGTGTGCATTTCGTCTAATGCGGGTTTTTCAGTAAATTCTAAGTTTTTCAGTGCAACTCACTCATATACAATGTACTACACTGTGCATTTCGTCTAATGCGGGTTTTTCAATAAATTCTAAGTTTTTCAGTGCAACTCACTCATATACTATGTACTACACTGTGCATTTCGTCTAATGCGGGTTTTTCAGTAAATTCTAAGTTTTTCAGTGCAACTCACTCATATACTATGTACTACACTGTGCATTTCGTCTAATGCAGGTTTTTCAGTAAATTCTAAGTTTTTCAGTGCAACTCACTCATATACTATGTACTACACTGTACATTTCGTCCAATGCGGGTTTTTTCAGTAAATTCTAAGTTTTTCAGTGCAACTCACTCATATACAATGTACTACACTGTGCATTTCGTCCAATGCGGGTTTTTCAGTAAATTCTAAGTTTTTCAGTGCAACTCACTCATATACAATATACTACACTGTGCATTTCGTCTAATGCGGGTTTTTCAGTAAATTCTAAGTTTTTCAGTGCAACTCACTCATATACAATGTACTACACTGTGCATTTCGTCTAATGCGGGTTTTTCAGTAAATTCTAAGTTTTTCAGTGCAACTCACTCATATACAATGTACTACAGTGTGCATTTCGTCTAATGCGGGTTTTTCAGTAAATTCTAAGTTTTTCAGTGACACTCACTTATATACTATGTACTACACTGTGCATTTCGTCTAATGCGGGTTTTTCAGTAAATTCTAAGTTTTTCAGTGCAACTCACTCATATACAATATACTACACTGTGCATTTCGTCTAATGCGGGTTTTTCAGTAAATTCTAAGTTTTTCAGTGCAACTCACTCATATACTATGTACTACACTGTGCATTTCGTCTAATGCGGGTTTTTCAGTAAATTCTAAGTTTTTCAGTGCAACTCACTCATATACTATGTACTACACTGTGCATTTCGTCTAATGCGGGTTTTTCAATAAATTCTAAGTTTTTCAGTGCAACTCACTCATATACAATGTACTACACTGTGCATTTCGTCTAATGCGGGTTTTTCAG
This sequence comes from Mus caroli, assembly GCF_978045245.1. Classification (NCBI taxonomy): domain Eukaryota; kingdom Metazoa; phylum Chordata; class Mammalia; order Rodentia; family Muridae; genus Mus; species Mus caroli. The sequence continues at coordinate 102,739 of NW_028227614.1, forward strand.
TAAATTCTAAGTTTTTCAATGCAACTCACTCATATACAATGTACTACACTGTGCATTTCGTCTAATGCGGGTTTTTCAGTAAATTCTAAGTTTTTCAGTGCAACTCACTCATATACTATGTACTACACTGTGCATTTCGTCTAATGCGGGTTTTTCAGTAAATTCTAAGTTTTTCAGTGCAACTCACTCATATACAATGTACTACACTGTGCATTTCGTCTAATGCGGGTTTTTCAGTAAATTCTAAGTTTTTCAGTGCAACTCACTCATATACTATGTACTACACTGTACATTTCGTCTAATGCGGGTTTTTCAGTAAATTCTAAGTTTTTCAGTGCAACTCACTCATATACAATGTACTACACTGTGCATTTCGTCTAATGCGGGTTTTTCAGTAAATTCTAAGTTTTTCAGTGCAACTCACTCATATACAATATACTACACTGTGCATTTCGTCTAATGCGGGTTTTTCAGTAAATTCTAAGTTTTTCAGTGCAACTCACTCATATACAATGTACTACACTGTGCATTTCGTCTAATGCGAGTTTTTCAGTAAATTCTAAGTTTTTCAGTGCAACTCACTCATATACAATGTACTACAGTGTGCATTTCGTCTAATGCGGGTTTTTCAGTAAATTCTAAGTTTTTCAGTGCAACTCACTCATATACAATGTACTACACTGTGCATTTCGTCTAATGCGGGTTTTTCAGTAAATTCTAAGTTTTTCAGTGCAACTCACTCATATACTATGTACTACACTGTGCATTTCGTCTAATGCGGGTTTTTCAGTAAATTCTAAGTTTTTCAGTGCAACTCACTCATATACTATGTACTACACTGTGCATTTCGTCTAATGCGCGTTTTTCAATAAATTCTAAGTTTTTCAGTGCAACTCACTCATATACAATGTACTACACTGTGCATTTCGTCTAATGCGGGTTTTTCAGTAAATTCTAAGTTTTTCAGTGCAACTCACTCATATACAATGTACTACACTGTGCATTTCGTCTAATGCGGGTTTTTCAGTAAATTCTAAGTTTTTCAGTGCAACTCACTCATATACAATGTACTACACTGTGCATTTCGTCTAATGCGGGTTTTTCAGTAAATTCTAAGTTTTTCAGTGCAACTCACTCATATACTATGTACTACACTGTGCATTTCGTCTAATGCGGGTTTTTCAGTAAATTCTAAGTTTTTCAGTGCAACTCACTCATATACTATGTACTACACTGTGCATTTTGTCTAATGCGGGTTTTTCAGTAAATTCTAAGTTTTTCAGTGCAACTCACTCATATACTATGTACTACACTGTGCATTTCGTCTAATGCGGGTTTTTCAGTAAATTCTAAGTTTTTCAGTGCAACTCACTCATATACAATATACTACACTGTGCATTTCTTCTAATGCGGGTTTTTCAGTAAATTCTAAGTTTTTCAGTGCAACTCACTCATATACTATGTACTACACTGTGCATTTCGTCTAATGCGGGTTTTTCAGTAAATTCTAAGTTTTTCAGTGCAACTCACTCATATACTATGTACTACACTGTGCATTTCGTCTAATGCGCGTTTTTCAATAAATTCTATGTTTTTCAGTGCAACTCACTCATATACAATGTACTACACTGTGCATTTCGTCTATGCGGGTTTTTCAGTAAATTCTAAGTTTTTCAGTGCAACTCACTCATATACAATGTACTACACTGTGCATTTCGTCTAATGCGGGTTTTTCAGTAAATTCTAAGTTTTTCAGTGCAACTCACTCATATACTATGTACTACACTGTGCATTTCGTCTAATGCGGGTTTTTCACTAAATTCTAAGTTTTTCAGTGCAACTCACTCATATACAATGTACTACACTGTGCATTTCGTCTAATGCGGGTTTTTCAGTAAATTCTAAGTTTTTCAGTGCAACTCACTCATATACAATATACTACACTGTGCATTTCGTCTAATGCGGGTTTTTCAGTAAATTCTAAGTTTTTCAGTGCAACTCACTCATATACAATGTACTACACTGTGGATTTCGTCTAATGCGGGTTTTTCAGTAAATTCTAAGTTTTTCAGTGCAACTCACTCATATACTATGTACTACACTGTGCATTTCGTCTAATGCGGGTTTTTCAGTAAATTCGAAGTTTTTCAGTGCAACTCACTCATATACTATGTACTACACTGTACATTTCGTCTAATGCGGGTTTTTCAGTAAATTCTAAGTTTTTCAGTGCAACTCACTCATATACAATGTACTACACTGTGGATTTCGTCTAATGCGGGATTTTCAGTAAATTCTAAGTTTTTCAGTGCAACTCACTCATATACTATGTACTACACTGTGCATTTCGTCTAATGCGGGTTTTTCAGAAAATTCTAAGTTTTTCAGTGCAACTCACTCATATACTATGTACTACACTGTACATTTCGTCCAATGCGGGTTTTTCAGTAAATTCTAAGTTTTTCAGTGCAACTTACTCATATACAATGTACTACACTGTGCATTTCGTCCAATGCGGGTTTTTCAGTAAATTCTAAGTTTTTCAGTGCAACTCACTCATATACAATATACTACACTGTGCATTTCGTCTAATGCGGGTTTTTCAGTAAATTCCTAAGTTTTTCAGTGCAACTCACTCATATACAATGTACTACACTGTGCATTTCGTCTAATGCGGGTTTTTCAGTAAATTCTAAGTTTTTCAGTGCAACTCACTCATATACAATGTACTACACTCTGCATTTCGTCTAATGCGGGTTTTTCAGTAAATTCTAAGTTTTTCAGTGCAACTCACTCATATACTATGTACTACACTGTGCATTTCGTCTAATGCGGGTTTTTCAGTAAATTCTAAGTTTTTCAGTGCAACTCACTCATATACAATATACTACACTGTGCATTTCGTCTAATGCGGGTTTTTCAGTAAATTCTAAGTTTTTCAGTGCAACTCACTCATATACTATGTACTACACTGTGCATTTCGTCTAATGCGGGTTTTTCAGTAAATTCTAAGTTTTTCAGTGCAACTCACTCATATACTATGTACTACACTGTGCATTTCGTCTAATGCGCGTTTTTCAATAAATTCTAAGTTTTTCAGTGCAACTCACTCATATACAATGTACTACACTGTGCATTTCGTCTAATGCGGGTTTTTCAGTAAATTCTAAGTTTTTCAGTGCAACTCACTCATATACAATGTACTACACTGTGCATTTCGTCTAATGCGGGTTTTTCAGTAAATTCTAAGTTTTTCAGTGCAACTCACTCATATACAATGTACTACACTGTGCATTTCGTCTAATGCGGGTTTTTCAGTAAATTCTAAGTTTTTCAGTGCAACTCACTCATATACAATGTACTACACTGTGCATTTCGTCTAATGCGGGTTTTTCAGTAAATTCTAAGTTTTTCAGTGCAACTCACTCATATACAATGTACTACACTGTGGATTTCGTCTAATGCGGGTTTTTCAGTAAATTCTAAGTTTTTCAGTGCAACTCACTCATATACTATGTACTACACTGTGCATTTCGTCTAATGCGGGTTTTCAGTAAATTCTAAGTTTTTCAGTGCAACTCACTCATATACTATGTACTACACTGTACATTTCGTCTAATGCGGGTTTTTCAGTAAATTCTAAGTTTTTCAGTGCAACTCACTCATATACTATGTACTACACTGTACATTTCGTCCAATGCGGGTTTTTCAGTAAATTCTAAGTTTTTCAGTGCAACTCACTCATATACAATGTACTACACTGTGCATTTCGTCCAATGCGGGTTTTTTCAGTAAATTCTAAGTTTTTCAGTGCAACTCACTCATATACAATATACTACACTGTGCATTTCATCTAATGCGGGTTTTTCAGTAAATTCTAAGTTTTTCAGTGCAACTCACTCATATACAATGTACTACACTGTGCATTTCGTCTAATGAGGGTTTTTCAGTAAATTCTAAGTTTTTCAGTGCAACTCACTCATATACAATGTACTACACTGTGCATTTCGTCTAATGCGGGTTTTTCAGTAAATTCTAAGTTTTTCAGTGCAACTCACTCATATACTATGTACTACACTGTGCATTTCGTCTAATGCGGGTTTTTCAGTAAATTCTAAGTTTTTCAGTGCAACTCACTCATATACAATATACTACACTGTGCATTTCGTCTAATGCGGGTTCTTCAGTAAATTCTAAGTTTTTCAGTTCAATTCACTCATATACTATGTACTACACTGTGCATTTCGTCTAATGCGGGTTTTTCAGTAAATTCTAAGTTTTTTCAGTGCAACTCACTCATATACTATGTACTACACTGTGCATTTCGTCTAATGCGCGTTTTTCAATAAATTCTAAGTTTTTCAGTGCAACTCACTCATATACAATGTACTACACTGTGCATTTCGTCTAATGCGGGTTTTTCAGTAAAATTCTAAGTTTTTCAGTGCAACTCACTCATATACAATGTACTACACTGTGCATTTCGTCTAATGCGGGTTTTTCAGTAAATTCTAAGTTTTTCAGTGCAACTCACTCATATACTATGTACTACACTGTGCATTTCGTCTAATGCGGGTTTTTCAGTAAATTCTAAGTTTTTCAGTGCAACTCACTCATATACTATGTACTACACTGTACATTTCGTCTAATGCGGGTTTTTCAGTAAATTCTAAGTTTTTCAGTGCAACTCACTCATATACAATGTACTACACTGTGCATTTCGTCTAATGCGGGTTTTTCAGTAAATTCTAAGTTTTTCAGTGCAACTCACTCATATACAAT